>NW_027208536.1:0-55523 GCF_027789765.1 Dendropsophus ebraccatus | reverse complement strand
AGCTGTATGTGTGTAATGTACATGTAGCTGACATAGCAGAGCACCTACACTCACCGGCCACTTTAGTAGGTAACCTGTCCAAACTGCACGTTACAACTTACTTTCTAAATACAGCCAATCACATGGCGGCAACTCAGTGAATTTGGCATGTAGACATGGTCAAGCTATCTCCTGCATGTTCCAACCGAGTCAGTATGGGGGAAGAAAGGGGATTTGAGGGCCTTTGAACGTGGCATGGTTGTTGGTGCCAGAAGGGCTGGTCTGAGTATTTAGAAACTGTGATCTACTGGGATTTTCACGCACAACCAATCTCTAGGGTTTACAAGAAATGGTCCGAAAAGAAAAAAAACATCCAGGTGAGCGGCAGTTCTGTGGGCGGAAATGCCTTGTTGATGCCAGAGGTCAGAGGAGAATGGGCAGACTGGTTCGAGCTGATAGAAAGGCAACAGTGACTCAAATAGCCAACCGTTACAACCAAGGTAGGCAGGAGAGCATCTCTGAACGCACAGTACCTCCAACTTTGAGGCATGATTGGGCTACAGCAGCAGAAGACCACACCGGGTGCCCACTCCTTTCAGTAAGAACAGGAAAACTGAGGCTACAATTTGCACAAGCTCATCGAAATTGGACAGTAGAAGATTGGAAAAACGTTTGCCTGGTCTGATGAGTCTCGATTTCTGCTGCGACATTCTGATGGTAGGGTCAGAATTTGGCGTCAACAACATGAAAGCATGGATCCATCCTGCCTTGTATCAAAGGTTTAGGCTGGTGGTGGTGGTGTCATGGTGTGGGAAATATTTTCTTGGTACTCTTTGGGCCCCCTTGGTACCAATTGAGCATCGTTGCAACACCACAGCCTACCTGAGTATTATTGCTGACCATGTCCATCCCTTTATGACCACAATGTACCCAACATCTGATGGCTACTTTCAGCAGGATAATGCGCCATGTCATAAAGCTAGAATCATCTCAGACCTGGTTTCTTGAACATGACAATGAGTTCACTGTACTCAAATGGCCTCCACAGTCACCAGATCTCAATCCAATAGAGCATCTTTGGGATGTGGTGGAACGGGAGATTCGCATCATGGATGTGCAGCCGACAAATCTGCCGCAACTGTGTGATGCCATCATGTCAATATGGACCAAAATCTCTGAGGAAGCTTCCAGCACCTTGTTGAATCTATGCCATGAAGAATTGAGGCAGTTCTGAAGGCAAAAGGGGGTCCAACCCGTTACTAGCATGGTGTACCTAATAAAGTGGCCGGTGAGTGTACGTGACATAAGAGCCAAGAATGTAAAATCATCTGGTGCAGCTAAGCACTTTATTGATCACCATGAAGGAGATGTAACATTTTCACTTTTTATGGGTTTTAGAAAAAGTAACCAAAAATGTAAGAGGTGGTGACTGGAAGCAGAAGCTCCTCACTAGAGAAGCGTTCTGGATTCTTAAACTAAATACACGCTTTCCTGCAGGTTTAAACTTCAGATCTTCTTTATATCTATGAATAGTTTTTAAAAAACCTATGCTGATACTTTTAGTGCACCACTTTTTCATCCTTAGGACGTCAGTTTCTCTCTTCATTTGAATTTTGCTCTACAATTGTAATTGCTAATGGTGCGTTTACACGTAACGATTATAGTGCGAATTTGCGCGATATTGATAGAATTCGAACGATAATCGTACGTGTAAATGCGGCGAACGATCAAACGACGAACGAGAAATCGTTCATTTTGATCTTTCAACATGTCATCAAAACAGTTGTTTGTCGTTCGCAAAAAATTCGCAGATCGTTCCGTGTGAACAGTCGTTCGCCGATTTAACCAATGTGTGAGATAGGCTTAAGCGATCGCCAAAACGATTTTCCGTACGCTATATCGTATCGTCTAAACGCTGATCGTTATGAAAAAAAAAATCGTTACTCTGACATAGTTAATCGTACGATCGGGCCAATTATCATTTCGTGTAAACGCACCTTAATCAGCATTGTGCAGGTTGCTTGTCTTTTCCCCTTCCCCACTCCCAAGTCTGGTTCAAACCTTGCTTATTAATTAGTCATCTGATGTGTGAACCTGACTGGATACCATGTGGTGAGAGGGTGTTCTTCTGTTGTTTTAGTTGTATGTCTATTATTCATTTAGCTGTGATAAAGGGAGGTTACAGCCGAAACGCGTCTAGCTTACATGTACCTGTTCACATGCTGTATTTTATGGAAGTTTTTCCTACAATAAAGTTAGTGTACATGTAGCGGAGCTGTATGTGTACACAGTAGAGCTGTATGTGTGTAATGTACATGTAGCTGAGCTGTATATATGTAATGTACATGTAGCTGAGCTGTATGTGTGTAATGTACATGTAGCTGAGCTGTACGTGTAATGTACATGTAGCTGAGCTGTATATGTGTAATGTACACGTAGCTAAGCTGTATATGTGTAATGTACACGTAGCTAAGCTGTATATGTGTAATGTACATGTAGCTGAGCTGTATGTGTACACAGTAGAGCTGTATGTGTGTAATGTACATGTACAGTTATGGTTAAAAGTTTTGAGAATGATACAAATATAAATTTTTAAAAAGTCTACTGCTTCAGTTTTTTTTTTTGTTTTTTTTTTAATTTAAAGTTTTATTTTATTTTCAATAAGAACAACAAACAAAGGACGTTGAGTCCCGTTTAAGACATAAACCACGTAGAAACACAATAACAAGGCAATATGCAAGCAGTATAATCAAGGCGAATAGCCAAACAAGTATAGTTGGTACCTGACAGGGCCATAAAACCTGGCTACAAGGTGATAATTGCATGAATTTAGCAATAACTTAAAAAGAAAAACTTTGTCATGAGAAATTAGACATAGTGACACCAAAAAGACAAGGACAAGAAGACACAGACACTGGGGGGGGAGGGGATGTTGTTAGCTGAATAACTTGCGTTTATAATGACATTCATTATGTTAAACATTTCGGCCGTGCCTACCAGTAGGGCGATGAGAATGGACCACGCGAGGGGAGGACAGCTCCCATGTTGAAAAGAGCAGGATTGTTCAAACAGCCACGGTTTCTATAAGAATCGGTGGAACGAAAGAGCAACCACGGGCTCCAGGTGGCTGTGTACTTCTTTACAGCTGTTGGGGTGACCGCAATAAGATTCTCCATATCATGTATTTGGGCAATTTCAGCGAACCAATCATCTAATGTTGGGGGCTCCGTGGATCTCCACCGTTGGGGTAGCACTGTCTTCGCTGCCTGCAGGAGATGTCTAGCTAAGGACTTCTTGAAACGGGATTGGGCAGTGGGAAACATATATAACAGCACTGCTTTTGGGGTGTTGGGGATAAGGACACCTATGACATTTGTGTATGGTGCGTAGGATAGTCGACCAGTATCCCCGTAGCCGCGGGCACGTATACCATACGTGCGACATGGTCCCTAACTCTGTCTCCCAGGCCGAGCAGAAAGACGGTAAGTGCCGAGAACCTGAGGACAGTAACTGTTGGTATACCACAGAGATGATGTGTGGAGGACAGGGAGGGGACACGTATAGATGTTCGAAATCTGTCAGTTCCTGGTGCAAAGTGTGCGTACATTTAGTAGTGGAGTAAAAATGTTGCAATTGAGCATATTCAAACGAGTGCTTTACGGTAGGTGGGGTCGTATCCAGGGATCGCTGACAGGGGTAATAGGGCGCCTTGTTTAAGTACCTGATGGAAACGGAGGACCTTGTCGGCTGGGAGCCCTAAGAAAGATGAGAAAAGTCCCGATGCAAACTGTGGGTTGTGTGTTATGGGGGTCAACGGTCCGTGTTTCCGGAGCAGGGGGTGGGATTTGCCTGCCAAGTGTAGGGAGGCTAACGTATGTCGAGTAACGTAGGACAAGGCGGGTCATCTTGCAGGGAGGGTGACCAGGTCCAAGGGAGGGTGGAGAGGGGCCTGGGGCACTGTGCCTGCGCTGGTTGAACCCATAACTTAGAATTAGAATGATGGACCATGTTTAATATACGAGCATGTACACAGGCCAGGTAGTATAAGCGGCAATCTGGCAGACCAACCCCGCCCGCAGCCTTAGAGCGAGACAAGGTCTCTCGCCTAATCCTGGGACGACCCCCTGGACCATACGAAAGAGGTGAAGCAGCGTTGCACTCGTTTCCAGAAGGAAATGGGGATGTGGATGGGGATGGTCTGCAGCAAATACAGAAGCCGAGGCATTAAAGTCATTTTCAAGATATTGATTCTCCCGAACCAAGAGAATTCTTTCTTGTTCCAGGTGTCAAGATCCTTGGTAAAGCGGGCCAGCAAGGGGCGGAAATTTACCCCAAACAGTTGGGAAAGAGTGGGGGGGATGCGGATACCCAGGTATGTGATGCCAGATATAGGCCATGCAAATGGGAAGTTGGATTGAATGGTACTAACCAATGTGGGGTCCAGGGACACGTTCAGGGCTTCAGATTTGGAGAGATTGATTTTAAAGTTGGACCAGGTTCCAAACTGTTCCAACCGAGCCATCAGGGCGGGGAGGGCTACATGCGGATTAGTAACATAGACAAGAAGGTCATCCGCAAAGGCTGAGCATTTATACTCCCGGTTCCCGATGCGGATACCCGTGATATCTGGGTTGGAACGAATCGAGGCTAATAAATTCTCCATGATTAAGGCGTACAGGAGGGGGGATAAAGGGCATCCTTGCCTGGTGCCATTAAAAATGGAGAAGGGGGCTGAGAACATCCCATTCACCTTCAATTGAGCCGAGGGGTTTCTGGTATAAAACCAGTATTTTAGTAAGGAAAGGGGGCCGATTCCAACCTGTTAAAGGGTTTGTGTCAGGGAGGGCCACGAAATCCTATCGAAAGCCTTTTCGGCATCTAGGGAAAGGATCATTAGAGGAATGTGGCGCGTTCGCGCATAGTGGATAATATCCAGAGTTTTGAGGGTGTTATCGCGGGCCTCCCGCCCTGGCACAAAGCCCACTTGGTCAGGATGGATGAGGGAGGGTAAGTGGGCATTTAACCTATTGGCCAGTAGCTTAGAATAAATTTTTAAGTCCACGTTCAGCAGGGAAATTGGGCGATAGCTGCCACAGAGCTGGGGGTCCTTGCCCGGTTTTGGGATAAGAGTGATATGTGCGGTGGTAGCATGGGGCGGGAAAGGGACAGAATCCGAGATAGAGTTAAAGGCCAGGAGCAGCATAGGGGAGAGGAATTCCAAGAGGGCTTTATAGAACTGAGCAGTCAGGCCATCCGGTCCTGGGCTCTTCCCTCCGGGTAACTGTGAAATCACATAGGCGAGTTCATGCGCAGCAAACGGTTCCTCCAAGTCTCCCATGACCTCAGCGGGGAGATGCGTTTGTGAGGGGTGGAGGAGAGAAGGGCCCAGGAGTCGTGACCCGAGTGGTCGGAAGGTGATATAGGGAGGAATAATATGCGTGGAAGGTGGATGCTATTTCCGAACTATGATGCGTGAGTTGGTGTGCGGAATTCCTGATGCAACCGATGTGCATTTGTGCCATCCGATTCTTCAAGGCTCTGGCCAACATGCGCCCACACTTATTGCCGTATTCATAAAATTTACTACGGCAAGTTTGGAGAAGTTGCCCCCAGGACGCTTCAAGGAGGCGCTTAACCTCCGAGCGGGCAACTTGCAAGTCCCGTAATATAGGTAGGGACAGGGGACGCTTATGGGCCAGCTCCAGGGAAGAAACCTTGGCAAGTGCCTTTTGCAGGGAGATGGCCTTCGCTTTTTTAAGCCTGGAGCCGTGCTTTATAAGCACTCCCCGGAGCACACATTTAAGCGCCTCCCATTGAATAAATGCGTTATAGTTTGCTTCAGATCAGCTAAACATACTGTATCCAGAAGCAAAGACTCATTTAAACGCCAGGACCCCGCAGTCTTCGATAGGAACGGTAGGGTAAGGGAGCAAAAGACAGGGGCGTGATCCGACCATAGTATGTTGCCTATGGAGGCAGTCGCCAACCACGGCAATGCACTATGTTGGATGAGGATATGGTCAATACGGCTGTATATCCCATGTGAATTAGAAAAAGAGGTATAATCTCGGTTCGCAGAATGCATCAAGCGCCAGGCATCATAAAGTTGTAGTTGGAGCAGGGCTTTTTTTGACTTTTTTAATCGCTGGGTACGAAAAATTAGAGCAGCCTTTGGAATTGTCCAAGGACGGGTCTAATGTGAGATTAAGGTCTCCGCAGAAGAGCACGGTCCCCCTGACTAAGGGGAGGGATAGATCAATTAGGTTCATGAGGAAAGCAATTTGGTCTTGGTTCGGGGCATAAGTGTTAATTATGGTAAAGATATGGCCACTAATGGAGAGGGTAAGTATTAGGTATCGTGCCGCTGGGTCCCGTCGTGCAGGATAGTATTTGACATGGCAGGGACTTGTGTATAGCTAGGGCCACACCCTTGGTTCTAGAATCAGGGTTATTGGCGAAGAACCATTGTGTACAGTGTCTGTCGCGGATCGTGGGTGCATGGCCTGTTTTAAAGTGCGTCTCCTGTAAGCAGAGTATATGTACCTTCCGGCGGTGGAAATGGTGGAGAACCTGCGATCTTTTCCGGGGCGTGTTCAATCCCCTCGCGTTGTAGGTTGCTACATGTAAATCCGCCATTCAGGAAAGATGTAGGTAGGCACCGCCGAAGACCTCCAGGGAATGTCCGGGACTGGGATATGAAATGAGACAGAGAAAATCAGGGTGGGGGAGACACAGACAAACAGGGGAGCACACAAAGACAACAACAGCAGTAAAGGCAAAACTGCAGCGTATACTCTAAGAACCTCAAACTGAGTACTACCAGGCCCGGAAATGTCCAGGCTGGGTTTCCCATCTATTGGGGGGAAGAGACAGCTAAGCATGTAAAGGCATAGACCTAAGGCTCCCTCCCAGACCCAGATGATGAAATGCAAACAAATTACAGGCATAACTCGGCTGAAAATCATAGAAACTGATTAAACAATAACGGGGGTAGCTACAGGGCTAGAGACGAGATGCTGTCCATGGCTCAGGGAAGGCGGGCTCGGGAGCCAGCGTGGGCTGGGGGAGTGCGAGGGAGAAGCCGGGGCAGGTCGGGGGCCATCTCGCCTGGAGGATCGGGGCCCCACGGGCGTCGAGTTGGGAGATCGGGGCGGAGAAAGGCCTTTTGGTGCTCCTGGAGGAGGTCAGTAGCGAGGGCCACTCAGGTATGAAGATGTTGGTGATGTTTAAATCTCGTCGAAATCCCGGGATGTCTTCTGGCGCGCGCAGGGTGAGGGACCGACCATTCAAGCGCACAATGAGGGCGAAGGGGAATCCCCAGCGGAAGGGGATATTACGGTCACGTAGGATGTCCAACACCGGGCGGAGAGTGGCCCTTTGGGCCAAGGTATGTCGGGAGAGGTCCTGTAGGATAAGCAGATGCACTCCTCTGTAGGTGACATTGCGTCGGCGCCGGGCTCTTTAGTAGAGTAAAAGTGGACGCGCCAGATGACATCCCTGGGTCTCTGGTTGTCTCGGCTAGGGGGCTGTAGTGCCCTATGCGCTCTGTCCTATCTCGATGTGCGTATTAGGTGGCTGCTCCAGGAGGTCATTAAAGATGGTGGACAGCACCGCAAGTAGATCAGAGGAAGGCACAGATTCTGGGAGGCCGCGGATCCTGAGATTATTGCGCCTGTTGCGGTTTTCAATATCGTTCTATGTGTTGTTGCAGGACAAACAGCTGATCAGAATGTGATTGCACATCGTGTTGAAGGGCTAGCAGAGTTGTGGAGGTAGTCTCCTGCACAGTTTCCAATACATCTACTTTAGATGAGACCGTTGTGAGTTCAGCATGAAATTGCGCAAATTCATGTTTACATTCATCTAGTAGTTGCTTGGCCAGAGTGGAAATGTCGGTTTTAGTAGGAAGGGACTGGGTAAGAGCCCTGAGATCCGCCAGGACACCGGCCTATTGTCATCCAGTACTGAGGGGCGGCTGGCAGTCAGTGGAAATGGCAAGTCAGGGACCCCAGAGGTAGCAGATTGGGAGCAAACCCTGAAAATAGGGGGGTGCCCTCCAGGGAAGAAGGTACGTCCGGCAGCCTCCTAGGTGACAATATTCGGCCGTGAGGTGAGACAGCAGTGGCCGGTGCGTGGATGAGGGCAACCGTGTGGGTTACAGCCGCCGTGGTATGTGAGCTCCCCCAAGAGGATCCTGTGGACCAGTGGGATGAGGAGGCTGGAGAGAGCCCCCCTTGATCAGGTTGGGGTAAGGGCAGGGGGTCCCCCAGCTGGGTTTGAGCAGGCATTGGGGGTGCGAACCATGGGTTGTGCTCCGCGCCGCCGTCCCATGGTGCTGTCTGGGGGTTGAGGCCTGGTGTGGCAGTAGTAGGCAGAAGGCTGCAGTAGTAGGCCCGATGGGGGGGTCGGCCTGGGAGCGGCACGGCGGTAGTGCCACGGATAGGGGGGCACAGTGCGGGGTCTCCGATGAGGGAGGGGGGTACCTGCCGGACACTCTGGTCAGTGTCCTCCCGCTGCCGCCGCTCCTCCGGCTCGCTCTGGGTCTGCTGCGCGCCGCTCGGCCTAGGATCAAGATGGCCGCCGAAGGTCCCATCGGGCCGCCTGTGCAGCTGCGAGGAGGCCGGGGTAGTCGTCTCTGGTTGCTGCAGGGAGGTGTCGGTGCCGGCGGAGGACCTCGGTAGGTGTCGGTGCTCAATTGCGGCCACAGATGATCTTGTGCGGGCTGCTGTAGGGTGGTCAGGTGCCTCGTCAGCATGGCGGCGGCCATTTTCTGTGTCCTGCAGCTCCGTGCCTGATGCGGGTGCTGGTGTCTCCGGGCGGGCGAAATATGCCCCGATGTCCCCCTGTGGGGGTGTAGAGCGGGTTAAGGAATGTCCCCTGTTCTTTTTAGCGGTCTTCCCCATGTTGAAGAGGGCCGATACCAGCAGATTGTAGTCTGGGTCTGGAGGAGCTCAGGCTGAAGCGTCCTCACACGGCCATAGTTGGTCACGCCCCCCTCGCTTCAGTTTTTAAAATGGCAATTTGCATATGTCACATACACACTAGCACGTGACGTGGATGCCACTGCAAGGGGTTAATCTATTTTCACTCACTCAATCTTGCACTCACCTACCGCTTCAGGTGGCAAATTGAGCATAAATCCCACCCCAACACAGTCCAAGCACCTCAACACACACGCTGCCACCACCTTTCAAATTATAATTGAAAAAAATAATTGAAGCACATTACAAAGTTCTATAACTCTGTAATGTGCTTCAATCACCTGTCTGCCTCCTTTCCCTGTCTTTTCCCCCTTCCACCCCCCACCAGGAAGTGTCCTAACTCACACAGACCTAATTACTGTCGTCACCGTCACCAAGCTCTTCTCTCAGCTCCTTCTCCTGTTACACTAGCCTTCTCCTCCCCGCCTTTTCAGGTGACTCAGCTTGCTCAGCTCCCATTGGCTGAACAACTGCAAGCCATCACTTGGACTGGGGAGGGGGGGCTGCTGTAACAGGACCTAGACCAGCCCTCCTGCTGATGACTCATTCTCACAAGAAGGAGCTGCCTGGTGACGGTGACGGCAGTCATTAGGTCTGTGTGAGTTAGGACACTTCCTGGTTGGGGGTGAAGGGGGGAAAAGACAGGGAAGGGAGGCAGATAGGTGATTGAAGCACATTACAGAGTTATATAACTTTGTAATGTGCTTCAATTACTGGGAAAAAGTTTTTCATGGCACTTGTCCTTAGAGTGTAAAAGGACACTGTCAACCCACAACACCACTCACTGGCACTCACAGGGTTAAAACACTACATCCAAAGGCTATGGATTCTTAGAGCATACAAGGACCAAACTTATTAAAGTTTTAAGCTTTAATAGACAAAAGGTACAGTGCTTACAAAAAAAAAGTAAAATAAGATGACATACATACATACTATAACAGTATAAAATAAAAGGGAGAAATAAGCAGTAACTATCTAAGACTTACAATAGTCGTTGCCTTCCCAGGGGGTAGGAGAAATCATGGATCGCAGCTCAGTCAGACTGACCCCTACACTGCCATCCCAGTTTTGCTGTTGCCGCCATATTTTATACAGTCAAAACTCAGCTCAGATTTCAGAGCTGCCCATCAGGTGATTAGGATAATGAGTTGTCCCTGATTGGCCGCCCATCAGGTGATTAGGATAATGAGTTGTCCCTAATTGGCTGATTAGGTGATAATGGGGACGGACCAGGGACACCTCATTGCATATGTCCTGTAATTGAACCATTGCCCTATGGTTGGGGGGTGTTGTGTTTGAGTGGGTCTATCCATTCATTGAAGTAGATAAGAACTCCAGGTTTCCCCGAGACCCTTAATAAACCAGGCGTAGTGTTTCCTGACCAGAGATCCTCAATAAACTACCCAGAGTTTATGATGTTTCGACAAGCTAAGGTATAGTGAGTGGAATACACATAACGGTCTGTAGTGTGTGAATACGTAAAACACTTTCATACCACATATAATATAACTGTACACACAATAGGAACAGGGCTGTCCATATTCCTCACAGCATATACTCCAGAATGTTATAAAGAGTAATCAGCTTAACAGCAATTACTTGCGAAGTCAATATTTGCCTAGAAAATGAACTTTATCCCCCAAAACACATTTCAACATCATTGCAGCCCTGCCTTAAAAGGACCAGCTAACATCGTTTCAGTGATTGCTCCATTAACACAGGTGTGGGTGTTGATGAGGACAGGGCTGGAGATCAATCTATCATGATTAAGTAAGAATGACACCACTGGACACTTTAAAAGGAGGCTGGTGCTTGGCATCATTGTTTCTCTTTTGTTAACCATGGTTACCGCTAAAGAAACACGTGCAGTCATCATTGCACTGCACAAAAATGGCCTAAAAGGGAAGAGTATCGCAGCTAGAAAGATTGCACCTCAGTCAACAATCTATCGTATCATCAAGAACTTCAAGAAGAGAGGTTCCATTGTTGCCAAAAAGGCTCCAGGGCGCCCAAGAAAGACCAGCAAGCAACCAGGACCGTCTCTTAAAAGTGTTTCGGCTGTGGAATCGGGCTACCAGCAGTGCAAAGCTTGTTCAGGAATGGCAGCAGGCAGGTGTAAGTGCATCTGCATGCACTGTGAGGCGGAGACTCTTTGAGCAAGGCCTGGTCTCAAGGAGGGCAGCAAAGAAGCCACTTCGCTCCAGAAAAAACATCAGGGACAGACGGATATTCTGCAAAAGGTCCAGGGAGTGGACTGCTGAGGACTGGGGTAAAGTCATTTTCTCTGATGAATCCCCTTTCCGATTGTTTGGGACATCTGGAAAACAGCTTATTCGGAGAAGACGAGGTGAGCGCTACCACCAGTCTTGTCTCATGCCAACTGTAAAGCATCCTAAAACCATTCATGTGTGGGGTTGCTTCTCAACCAAGGGAATCGGCTCTCTCACAGTCTTGCCTAAAAACACGGCCATGAATAAAGAATGGTACCAGAATGTCCTCCAAGAGCAACTTCTCCCAAACGTCCAAGAGCAGTTTGGCGATCAACAATGCCTTTTCAGCATGATGGAGCACCTTGCCATAAAGCAAAAGGTGATAACTAAATGGCTCAGGGAGCAAAACATAGAGATTTTGGGTCCATGGCCTGGAAACTCACCAGATCTTAATCCCATTGAGAACTTGTGGTCAATCAAGAGATAGGTAGACAAACAAAAACCAACAAATTCTGACAAAATGCAAGCATTGATTGTGCAAGAATGGACGGCTATCAGTCAGGATTTGGTCCAGGAGTTGATTGAAAGCAGCCAGGGAGAACTGCAGAGGTCCTGAAGAAGAAGGGTCAACAATGCAAATATTGACTTGCTGCAGTAACTCATTCTAACTGTCAGTATAAGCTTTTGTTACTCATAATATGATTGCAATTGTATTTCTGTATGTGATAAAAACATCTGACAAACACACATAAAACCAGAGGGCAGCAGATCATGTGCAAATATAATATTTGTGTCATTCTCAAAACTTTTGGCCACCACTGTACACAGCTGATCCACCAACGGCCATTGCTGTCCTAGGAGAAAACTTAATTTTATGCCAATGTCTTTTTTTTTTTTTTAAATATATTTTTATTCAGATTTTACACACAAACTTCCCTAAAAAGGAAGAATAAACTTAAACATACAAAAAAAAAAAAAAAACATACAGAAAGAACAAAGGAAGCAATGGGGATAACAATATCTCTCAAAATACAGGCTTACAACCTGAGGCAGGAATAACAGTGTAAGCTAAACCGCATAATACAACAATAATTAAATGGGCCGTGAGGTTTTCAAGGTGTCACTCCCCGGTCGAGAGCTACTGCGGTCGACGATGGGACTCGTAAGCGTCCCAGAGTGCCCGCCACGTCTTGCTGACAGTACCATTCAGTATATCTAAAAGGATACATTATGTTGTGTATGTCCTGAGTACTGTAATGGGTTTCCAAGAAGGATCGCCAACGCCAATGCCAATGTCTATGGCTGAAATTGAAAGCTTGTTTTTTTGTTTGTTTGTTTTTTAAATTGTGATTTATTTTTTTCCAACTTTTGACACTTTTACAAGAACATGCATTAACACATTGGTCCTTCTGTAACAGTCCCAGTACTGAAGCTGGTCCTTCTGTAACAGTCCCAGTACTGAAGCTGCTATAGTTTGTCTGTTTTACTGAGAAATTGCTTATCTCCCAACAACAAGATTTGATTTCTGAGTAAAACATTTTCCACACTCCGAGTATTAAAATGGCTTCTCGTCTGTGTGAATTCTTTTATGTTTAGCAAGATTTGATTTATGAGAAAAACTTTTTCCACATTCTGAACATGAAAATGGCTTCTCCCCTGTGTGAATTCTTTGATGGTCAACAAGACGTGATTTCACTATAAAACATTTTCCACATTCTAAACATGAAAATGGCTTCACCCCTGTGTGAATTCTTTGATGGCAAAGAAGATTTGATTTCTTATTAAAACATTTCCCACATTCTGAGCATGTAAATGGTGTGGCCCCTGTGTGAATTCTTTGATGGTCAACAAGACTTGATTTCTCAGTAAAACATTTCCCACATTCTGAACATGAAAATGGCTTCTCGTCTGTGTGAATTCTTTGATGTTGAACAAGATTTGATTTATAATTAAAACATTTCCCACATTCTGAACATGAAAATGCCTTTTCGTCTATGTGAATTTTTTGATGTATAACAAGATTTGATTTTAAAGTAAAACCTTTCCCACATTCTGAACATGAAAATGGCTTCTCGTCTGTGTGAATTCTTTGATGCTTAACAAGATTTGATGTCAGAGTAAAATATTTCCCACATTCTGAACATGAAAATGCCTTCTTGTCTGTGTGACATCTTTGATGTTTAACAAGATTTAATTTATAAGTAAAACATCTCCCACATTCTGAACATGAAAATGGCTTCACCCCTGTGTGAATTCTCTTATGTTCAACAAGATGTGATTTCACGTTAAAACATTTTTCACATTCTGAACATGAAAATGTCTCCTCCCCTTTGTAAGTTCTTTGATGGTGAAGAAGACTGGATTTGACTACATTGCTGTGAGGGGCTGAGGGTGTATCTGGCATAGTGGACGGCTCCTCATATGTATCTTGTTTGATATGATCCTCTGAGGAGATCTGATGTCCCCCTGAGCTCCTGGTAGAATCATCTGCAAAGGAGAAAACACCATTTCTCTTATTTCCCAGTAATAGAAGCTTAAACATATTGCAGACATGGAAAGTTACTCTTTTTTATGTAACATAATAAGAATGATCAGATCTGTTCCCATCCACAGGAAGTGTCAGGGAGAAGAATCTAGAAGCTGGAGGCCGGGGAGATGACGTCCTTAGTAGGAAAAGAAATGGAAACTCTTCTCAAATAAAAAATAGGACTACTGACCCCCTACATATCAATAACCTGAAATACAGAAAGTGCAACAGTAACCTACAGGTGCAAACACTTATTGTACATACTCCCCCCCCCCCCCCCCCCCCCCCCGTATACACACGATAAAAACCTGCTCTATAGATATTACAAAATGAGGATCTTCGCCAAACTATTTGACCCTACAGAGTGCACCGTGTCACCACATTAAGGTGTCCTCAGAGACATGGTCCCTACTCCAGCATTCTCACACTAGCAATGGCCTCTCCTGGGCTGAATAAGCCTACAACTGGGCAGATGGGAGCCAAATCTCTATTTATAACACTTGCAGGACATGGGTGGAGTACAAGCCAACAGGAAGCAGCCGCAGCCCCTGCAACCTGAGAGGTATCTTATCTAAAGGGCCTTTTACACGGCCTGATTATCGTAAAAAAAAAAAAAAGAAATTTAATCAATAATCTTCTGGTGTAAATGTGGCAACGATCACAACTACTACAAATATTCGCTTGTATGTCGCCGATCGTATCTTTCGGGCTTACCTCAAAATCATTGTTAATCCTTCTCCAGTCTTTCAGTGTAAACGCTCGTCGCTCACAGTATATAGATACGACCGCAATTACGGATATTCACAGAATATATACAACTGCATTTACTATGGTAATTATGATCGCATTATAAACGTTTCATAGCGATTTACCTTCTCGTTTATAACAAAAAATCATCACTTGTCGTTCACTAAATGAGCGATTTATCTGTATGTGTAAAAGGACCCTAATACTGCTCGGAGGGCTCAGTGTGTGTGTATGAGGGTATATATACACATATACATACAGGGGACAAATGTAGCGCCCAGGAGTAAGGTACCTGTGATCATGGACACCTGCGGACATTCACTATAATGGAAGGCCATCACTATCTCACTTTATTGTACTTTCAGGGGATAACTTGCACTGTGTTGTTTTGTTGTGCACACTTGTACTCGGTATATAAGGTCTTTTTGTCATGTTCACTGTAATTGCACTGTACCTGCACCATACTCTGAAGGGGTTAATATAAAGCCAAGCTATGACACAGGAAGCTTAGAAGCCGGTAGTTTCCCCACTGTTGCTGTGAGATGGTGTGCAGAGCTGAGGTTTTGGAGGGGAAAAAACAGACACTGATCTTTTCAATGTTGTTTATGTCTAGAAAGAAGCTGCTGTGTCATTCCCATAGACCTGTATGGAAACTCAATCAAAGTCTGTGGCATACTAAAGTTGTGATTGTGTGATATAAAGCTGTGATTGCTGCCCCACTGACAGATTTGTATAACCAATCCCTGCTAACAGGAGATGTCCCCGATGATTGGAGAACAGCCAATGTTATACCAATCCACAAGAAGGGGAGTAGAGAAGAGCCCAGTAACTACAGGCCAGTGAGCCTGACATCTGTAGTAGTGAAAATGACGAAAAAGAAGATAATGGATCGCCTAAGAATCAACAACTTTGATGGATCCAAAAAAGCATGGCTTTACTGGGGGCCGATAATGCCAGACTAATCTCATTGATTTCTTTGATTATGCCACAATAGTGCTGGATGAAGGTGGTGCTGTGGATATCGCCTATCTGGACTTCAGCAAAGCTTTTGATACAGTTCCCCATCAACCCCATAAAGGGTTGATATTCCTGGAGGTGTCAGTAATATGGAAAACAATTTAGCTTGGCTAGATAAGTGGTCCAAACTGTGCAAATTGAAAAGTTTAACGTTTCCAAATGTAAAATAATGCACTTGGGGAGGAGGAATCCTCTATCAGAGTATCACATCGGCAGTTCTGTGTTGGAAAAGACTTCAGAAGAGAAGGATTTAGGGGTAATGATATCGGACAGCCTTAAAATGAGTCACCAGTGCAACCAGGCGGTGGGGAAAGCAAATCGTATGCTGGGGTGTATAGCTAGAGGTATAACCAGTAGGAAGAGGGAGATTGTGATCCCGCTGTATAGAGCTCTGGTGAGGCCACATCTGGAATACTGTGTCCAGTTCTGGAAACCTCATCTAAAAAAGGACATTGATAAAATAGAACGGGTCCAAAGACGCGCTACATAAATGGTGGAGGGTGTGAGGCATAAACCATATCAGGAAAGACTTAGGCCCCATTCACACATCCGTGTCAGTTTTTACTGTCAGGAAATCCAGATCAGGAGGCCTTAAATGTCATCAGGAAAGTATCAGGATTTCCTGACAGTAATCCGTTTTTACCTTCAGGAAACCATCAGGAAAAACCTTCAGGATTTACTGATGAGAAAAATAGGACATGTATTTCTGCAAACTGGATGGTCACAGCTTGCAGAATTACATCTCCCATCATGCTTGGCTGACAGGTCATGATGAAAGTTGTACTTCTGCAGCCTGTGGCCATCCAGGTTGTAGAAGTACAACTCCCATCATGACTTGTCAGCAGGGGCATGGTGGGAGTTGTACTTCTACAACCTCGATGGCCACAGGCTGCAGAAGTAGAACTCCCATCATGGCCTGTCAGCGTCGAGTGGCCGCGGGGGGGTGCGGGGGTGCCGCGAGTGGCCGCGGGGGGGGGGGTGTGGGGGTGCCGCGAGTGGCCGCGGGGGGTACCTGCAGACAAGGATGCGGACGAAGAGGCAGCAGGACGACGGGGCAGAGGCGGAAGGTGAGTGGAACTCTGGACGCTTTCCTGATGTTCTAAAAAATCCGGTCCTATTTTCCGGAACGGACACCCTTCCGGAAAATTACGGAAGGGTGTCCGTGTCCAATGAAAGTCTATGCGTCCGTAAATCCGGACGGAAATCCGGGTGGTTTTCCGGACGTGTGAAGGGGGCCTTAAGGATTTGAATCTGTATAGTCTGGAGGAAAGAAGGGAAAGGGGGGACATGACGGAAACCTTTAAGTATGTTACAGGACTAAATAAGGTTCAAGAGGGAAGTGTTTTAGTAAAAAACTGAGCTCAAGAACAAGAGGACACAGTGAGAGGTTAATTGGGGGAAAGATCAGAAGCAACGTGAAAAAATATTATTTTACTGAAAGAGTAGTAGATACTTAAAACAAACTTCCAGCAGAGGTGGTTGGTAAATCCACAATAACAGAATTTAAACATGCCTGGGATAAACATACATCTATCCTAAGATAATAAGAAAGGAAATACTAAAAGGGCCGACTAGATGGACCTAGTGGTTTTTTTTTCTGCCGACAATCTTCTATGTTTCTATGTAAAGTTGAAACATTGTATCTGTTAAGGCCGTGCTTCTCCACTCCACCCCGCCCACTAGAAAGTTCTAATTTTCTCCCAAACAGTATAAAAGGAAGAGTCAGTCAGTCACCTGCTATTCTGCAGAGACCAGAGGAGTGAAGAGACTCTGCTAGACCGCACAGAAGACGAAGAAGAAACCGCTGTTTCCTGTGAACCCTGACTGTCTGGACTTATTACCCATTGGGGTGCACCACATCTTACCATCCCTCCCAGAGAGCAGTAACACGTGGTGACACCTCAATAGTGTCTGAGGGCCGAGCACTGTCACCACTTCAACCCCGGGCGCTACAGACATATCTGGATACTTAGGGGCACATAAGGGGGGATGCAACATGGATTTCAAAATTTTAAATCCAGCTGTGGCATCTACCCTCCATGTCCGTTCACTGCAGATCATATCAGGAAGCCCATTCAGCTCAATAGTCGTAGTATAATAATTTTACTTAATATTTAAAAAAAAAAAGGATGTGTGAAAATTCATTGGGAGCGTTATTTAAAAAAAAGGTGATTCCCGCTACAGATCCTGTCTGTGCTAGTCGCTCCTCACAAGTGCTTCTGCTGCCATCTACTGGTGTCTGTGCTAAGTCCTTCTGGGTCGAAGAGAGTCCATGTGCTAGCGCTGTCTACTGCTTTTCTGGGAGAAAGCGCCATTTTACAACGCTGATCCACCGGCGTCCAATGATGTCATAGAGAAGAGGTGAGTATACACAGCTGATCCACCAACGGCCATTGCTGTCCTAGAAGAAAACTTAATTTAATGCGGCTGGCCCACCGATGTCCACTGCTGTCCTTGGGAGATAGTGTCACTTTACGCTTCTCAATTACCAATATCCACTGCTTTCCTGGGAGAAAATTGATGTTACGCCGCTGATCCGCAGATGTCTACTGCTGTCTATGGCAGAAATTGAAAATTTTACTTTTTTTAAATTGTGATTTTTCCAACTTTTGACACTTGCATGAACATGCATTACCACATTGGTCCTTCTGTAATAAACCCAGTACTGCAGCTGCTATAGTTTGGCTGTTCGGCTTGAGTAAAACATTTCCCACACTATGAATATTAAAATGGCTTCTCTTCTGTGTGAATTCTTCGATGTTAAACAAGATTTGATTTTTCAGTAAAACATTTGCCACGATCTGAACGTAAAAATGGCTTGTCATCTGTGTGACTTTGATGTTTAAATATATTATCAGATTTTTTTTAAAAATACATGATTTCTTAGAAAAACAGCCCCTCTTTCTGAACATGGAACTGGCTACTTTCTTTTGTGAAATTTGATTTACAAGTAAAACATTTCTCACATTTTGAACATGAAAATGGCTTCTCTTCCGTGTGAATTATTTGATGTTTAAAGAGATTTGATTTTTCAGTAAAACATTTTCCACAATCTAAACATGAAAATGGCTTCTCTTTTGTGTGAATTCTTTGGTGTTTAACAAGATTTGATTTCAGAGTAAAACATTTTCCACATTCTGAACATGAAAATGGCTGATCTCCTGTATGAAATCTTTGATGCTCAACAAGATTTGATTTTACAGTAAAACATTTTCCACATTCTGAATATGAAAAAGGCTTCTCCATTGTGTGAAATCTTTGATGGTGAAGATTTTATAGTAAAACAGTTCCCACATTCCGAACATGAAAATGGCTTCTCCCCTGTGTGAGTTTTCTGATGATGAACAAGAGATGATTTGAGTAAAAATTCTTCCACAGTCTGAACATGAAAATGCCCTCTCCCCTATAAGATATTTTTGTGAGTAAAACATTTTTCACGTTGTAAATATGAAAACTGAGGCTTTCCTATATTTTCTCTTTGATGCTCATTGTCTTTTCTGTAAATGTCAGCTTGCTGTGATGAGCTCCACGACGCCACCATAGAACAATGCCAACATTTACCTTAGTGAGGGACCACAGCTTGAAGAACATTTGGACATCCAGGGTATGGAACTTTTCTACCAGATCATTTTTTGGATTTTCACAAAAGATGGAAGAACGATGTCTTGTGATCGGTGGTAATCTGAAACCACCTTAGGTAGGAAGTTAGGTTAGATCTGTATTCAGGATTATCCTATCTTGGATAACACAGTAGGGACAGGCTATGGTTAGAGCCTGGAGCTCACGTATCCGCCTTACTGAGGAGATGGCAACTAAGAAAGCAGTCTTAAAGGAGCGTAGTCTCAAAGGAGATCTAGAAATACGTTCCAAGACTACATTTAAATGCGGATAAATATTTATAGGGTAGGATTAATTTTTGATGCCTTTTTTATAAATCTCTTGATCCAACGATGGTCGGCTAGGTTGGTATCATGCATAGCGGATAAAGCAGAAGTTTGAATTTTAAGGATAGCAGGTTTAAGACCTTTAACTAAACCTGCCTGCAAGAAGTCCAGAATTTGAGGCATGTTGGGTGGTGATGGCATCTGAGGTGGAGAATCACACCAGGCACAAAAAAAAAACCTTTCCACAACTTCAAATATATCTTTGCTGTGACTGGTTTCCTGCTTTTTATCAGCGTGGAAATCACCACATCTGAAAGTCCGCTATTCTTAAGGATGGACTTTTGAGGACCCAGGCAGAAAGAAGATGAGCTGGGTTTGGATGGTATACCGAACCCTGATGAAGGTCCTGTAGAAGAGGGAGATGTAGCGGATGGTCTATCGCTAACTTTTGAAGAAGACCAAACCAACTCCTCTTGGGCCAATAAGGGACAATTAGTATTGCAGTGGTCCTTTCTGTTAGGATCTCCTGTAGGACCTTTGGCTGGGTGAAAGGACCAAGGTTGGTCTAGAGCTACGGATTTAGTGAAAAAAAGATGTCCACTTTCCGGTTGTTCCTGGTAGTGAACGGGTCTATCTCAGGGACTCCAAGTGAGAGGTGGCCTGATTAAAAATGGCGTTCTTCAGAGACCACTTGCCTGTATCTATGATGTTCCTGCTGAGGAAGTCCGCTTGAATATTCATTGTTCCCCTGAGGTGGGTAACAGACAGAGATCTGATGTTTTCTTCTGCCCAGATTAAAATCTTATCCGATAGGGACTGCAATGCGGTCACCTTTGAGCTGCCCTGTCGCCTTAGATGGGATACAGCTGACATGTTGTCCGATAACACGTGAACGTGTGCATTCTTTAATGTATGCTTGGCATGAAGAAATAACATCTGCATGGTCTTTAGCTCTTGGTAGTTGGAAGACATGTTTGTCATGTGGGGAGGCCATGTTCCCTGAAATATTTGAGATCCCATCTGGGCTCTCCACCCTAATTTGCTGGCATCTGTGTACACTAGTATTTTGTGGTGTAGATTGCAGGAAACTACTTTGATTAAGTTGTTGGTCTGAAGCCACTACTTTCGAGATATTCTCACCAAGGGTGTTAGAGTGTGTTTACGCCCCAAGTCGTTTTTGGAGGCATCTGGAATGCTCTTGGCTCCAGGACACCGCTGGTATGCAGGAAGTATGCAGGAAGATCCAAGGATCGATATCGCCTCCCGTATCTTGCGCTTCTTTTTCCTGATTCTAAGAACTAGTTTCCCTTTTTGTCTGCTGAGCGAAAACACATCTGTAATTTTGAGTCCACCAATATTCACAGGAATACTTTTTGTTGAGACGGGGTTAAATCAGATTTTTTTTTTTAGATTGATTATTGAGTCTACTGATCCCAGTAGTGACTGAACCGTCTGGAGATCCTCCTGTAGTTTCTGGGTATATTCTGCAATCAGAAGAAGCTGCAACACGTGGTGACACCAAGACAATGTCTGAGGGCCCAGCATTGGCAACACTTCATAAAGGGACATAAGGGGGGGGGGTGCATTCACCATGGATTTTAAAATTTGAATATAGCTGTGACAAATGATCCATCTACCCTCCATGTCTGTTCAGTGCAGATGGTAGGAGGAGAGGGGGCAACCTTGTGTCATTCCTGTGAAGATGTCGAAGGGCAAAGTATTATGGTGCGTTTACACAGAGATTTATCTGCCAGGTTTTGGAAGCCAAAGCCAAGAATAGATTTGAAAAGAGGAGAAATCTCAGTCTTTCCTTTATGGCCTTTTCTCTATTTATAGTCTATTCATGCCTTTGGCTTCAAAAATCTGTCTCTCTTTGTGTGTAAACGCACCGTGAAGTCTGTTGATCTGGAGTTGCCGTCAGTTTCTGTATAAGTTATAATATATTGGGAGAATATAGGGCCAAACCGTCTACGCTGAATAGTGGTGGGAATACAGGGCCATGAGGTCTTGTCAGAGGCCTTTCCTGCATCTAAACTAAGTATAATGGTCAAAGGTCATGAGGGGTTGTGAATTCGATCACTTATGAATTCTTAACCCTAGTAACAAGCACTCGTCATTACCGAGCCATGTCTGTGAGCGCCGGGACTATCTGTGTTTTGTCTCTTTTTTTTTTTAACAGAGAAAAGACCAAATATCGTCACGAAGGGAAAAAGGAGCTCAACCAAATGTATAACGCTGATTTAAAGATGGAATAAAAAATAAATAAATAAAGTGAGTATATTACATAGCTGCTAGTGATCACAACCCCTGTTTTTTTTTTTTTTTAATTTTCACAACAGGTACCGCCGGGACTGTGATGTATATTAAAATTTAGGCAGAATGATAATATAGCTGGAAAACTGACAGGACACAGAGCTTATAATATTCCACACAGAATAGTTACAGCCGGTGACTGAGGAGAATGTGTGACTGTTCTCTGCATTTAGTGGTCACTACTCACCTGGGCGGTTACCTGTAGTGATGTCCTCCTTATACTGCTCATCACTGCTGTCATCTGTCTCTTCTTCTTTTACCCTTATGTCTATGGCATTCATAGAGTTTAGATGTTTCCCCATAGGAATGTCTCCCTTATACTGCTCATCACTGCTGTCATCTGTGTCTTCTTCTTCTTTTACTACTATGTCCATAGCCATTTTATGATTCAGATGCTCCCCGATAGTAATTTCCTCCTTGTACTGCTCATTACCGCTCACATCTGTCTCTGGAGCATTAATATTGTTCACATCTTCTCCCTGATTCATAAGATGTGAGAGAAATATTGTAGAAGTCATCAGACAGTCGGAGAAGTCAGGTGGGATGTACAGATCATAGGGAACATCTCCATCTACCTGATCCTGTGGGAGAAGAGGACGGGGACATCTCTCTGGTGCTGTTCTCTTACTGGATCTGACTGGAGGGAACACATACAGAGACTGAATTCATTCTTTCCATCCAGATAATACAGAGAGGAGGTGTGTATATAGTCCTGTCTATTACCTGCTGATGGGAGGGGCTGCTGATCCTCCAGCATCACATCCTTGTACTGATCCTTGTGTCCTTCTACATACTCCCACTCCTCCATGGAGAAATAGACCGCCACGTCCTGACACCTTATAGGAACCTGACACACACAATGATCACACAGTCATCCCCCCCACCCCTCCAGTGGTGTTACTGTATAATGTCCCAGCATTCCCAGCAGCCACAGTCTCACCTCTCCACTCAGCAGCTCCACCATCTTGTTGGTGACTTCTAGGATCTTCTCTTCCTCCATGTCCTCATGTATCAGGGGCCCCGGGATTGGGCTCAGGGTTCTTCCCCATCCTTCACACCTAGGGGCCCCACAGCGCCCACTAGAGGACTTCTTCACTACTGTGTAATCCTGCGTATGGAGAGACACATTACTATCACTCCATCCATTCCCAGAATCCCTCACCTCTCCAGTCCTATCCATCTGTTATTCCATAGATAAGAATGATGTCATGATGACATCACTCCCAGAATCCCTCACCTCTCCAGTCCTATCCATCTGTTATTCCATAGATAAGAATGATGTCATGATGACATCACTCCCAGAATCCCTCACCTCTCCAGTCCTATCCATCTGTTATTCCATAGATAAGAATGATGTCATGATGACATCACTCCCAGAATCCCTCACCTCCCCAGTAAGCAGGAAGAGTATGTGTAGGGTGAGGGTTATTATCCTCTCGGCCATCTTGTCTCTGTCTCTCTCCATGGTTGATGGGTTGGTCTCTTATATAGAAGATATCAGCAGAGGATCCTGTAGAGATGAATAGAAAGTAGAGGATACAATGTATAATAAAGAATGGGAGTAAAAAGTACAACAAACCCGGCACAGCGATAGAAAGAAAAACGTTATGAATGTACAAAGATGTTTGAGCTCTTGTGATGCGTCATAGAAAGAAAACTTTATCCTCACAACTCAGCACCGCAGGGACGGGGGGGGGGGGGGGGGGGGGTTGGGGGGGCCCTGGTGCAAGAGGTCAACCTGGCCGCCAACCCAACCTTCCTAAGGTCACTGTGTTCCTACTATTAAAGGACACCTGTCACCCCCCGTGCCGGGGTGACAGGCTCCCGACCCCCTGTTAGATCCCCCTATACTTACGTGATCCCGCCGATTTCAGCGCCCGAAGCCCGGCGCGCGCGCTGACAGCAGAGTCAGATGCCCATAGAGAATGAATGGGGAGTCCGATGCTCCGTCATTCTCTATGGGCATCGGACTTATCTCTCAGCACGCGCGCCGGGCTTCAGGCACTGAAATCTCCGGGACCCGGCCGGCTCAGGAAGCGGGACCTGGCGGGATCACGTAAGTATAGGGGGATCTAACAGGGGTCGGGAGCCTGTCACCCCGGCACGGGGGTGACAGGTCCTCTTTAAAGGGGTTATCCAGTGTTAGAAAAACATGGCCACTTTCTTTCTTATAGAGACAGCACGACTCTTGTCTCCAGTTCCACTGTGGTTTGCTATTAAAGTGACTGTACCACCGGGTCCAGACAGAAGCACTGGAGGCGGTCGACCCACCCTTAGTGGAAAGAAACCCCCGCCCCTCTAGGATAGGGTTTCATTGATACTAATGGAGTCACGTCATGGAGTGGCTGGGGTTTTTTACCAATAAGGGTGGGTCGGCCGCCTCCAGTGCTTCTGCCTGGGCCTGGTGATACAGTCACTTTTAGCCAAGTTTAAAAACCGCACCCAGCCTGGAGACCAGAGTGATGCTGTCTCTGGAAGAAAGTGGCCATGGTTTGTTTGTTTTTTTTTTAATACATTTTATTAAGGCCCAAGAGCACCCTTATACATGACCATGAGGAGCTTATAAAATGTACTCGTGTAGCGGTCAGGCCCAGGTGCCTCAGAGTTTTTAAGAGACGCAATGGTTTCCTTAACGGTGGTAGAGAAGTTGAGTTGTTCTGGCGTTATACAGGGAGGTGTAACTTTATTGAGAATTGTATTGGGGTTTGGAGAGGGAGAAGTAGTGCTGATATAAAGGTCAGTATTGTACCTGCCCAGCCAGTCAATTATTTGCTTCGGGTAAAAAAATGTTTTATAATGGGTTGAAAGGGTTTGAGCCCCTGCAGATTGGCCAAGAGGTTTCCTGTTTTATTACTAAATCAGCGATTGCGGCGTTTAAGTGTAAGTGACAGGAAGAGTTCCCTGTCACCTAACGCAGTGTGACTGTGGGGGTCCTGATCGTTGTAACGGACCGCCGGAGGTCTCTCACCTTCCTCTGTGCGGTCCGATCGGCGATCTGTGTAATGTAATAAATGAATGTAACAATCCCTCAAAGGGACTTAAAGTGTGTAAATAAAAAAAGTAAAAACCATTATTACACTACCCCAAAGCCCCTCCCCCAATAAAAGTTAAAATCACCCCCTTTCCCATTATATAAATAAAACATATAAAAATAAATAAACATATAATATACTGTAGCGTGCGTAATTGTCCGATCTATTAAAATATAACAATCGTCATCACTAACGGCGAACGGCATAAACCAATTACCAATTTTTTTTTTTGTTACATTTTATTATATATATATATATATATATATATATATATATATATATACTAGAAAATGTACCCGGCGCTGCAAGTATAAAGTGTCAGTGTGCTAATTAGATTTGTTAATCAGTGGAATTAGTGTATACCTGTAGTGCATAGTTGGAGGGGTTCTGTATACCCACAATGTATAGTTTTTAGGGGTCTCGCATATCTGTAGTGCATAGTTGGGGGGGCTGTATACCTATAGTGTATAGTTGGGGGGGGTCCTGTATACCTGTAGTGTGTAGTTGGGGGGGGCTGTATACCTGTAGTGTATAGTTGAGGGAGGTCCTGTATACCTGCAGTGTACAGTTGGTGAAGGTCCTGTATACCTGTACTGTATAGTTCGGGAGTCCTGTATACCTGTAGTATATAGTTGGTGCTGGATACCTGTAGTGTATAATGGTGGAGGTCTTGTATTCCTGTAGTATATAGTTCGGGGGTCCTGTATACCTGTAGTGCATACTTTGAGGGTCCTGTATAACTGTAGTATAGAGTTGGTGGAGGTGCTGTATACCTGTAGTATAGAGTTGGTGTAGGTCCTGTATACCTGTAGTATAGAGTTGGTGTAGGTCCTGTATACCTGTAGTATAGAGTTGGTGTAGGTCCTGTATACCTGTAGTGTATAGTTTTGGGGTCCTGTATACCTGTAGTGTATAGTTTGGGGTCCTATATACCTGTAGTATATAGTTGTCAAAGATCCTGTATACCTGTAGTGTATAGTTTTGGGGTCCTGTATACCTGTAGTGTATAGTTTGGGATCCTGTATACCTGAAGTATATAGTTGGTGGAGGTCCTGTATACCTGAAGTATATAGTTGGTGGAGGTCCTGTATACCTTTAGTGTATAGTTTTGGGTCCTTTATACCTGTAGTGTAAAGTTCGGGGTCCTGTATACCTGTAGTATATAGTTGGTGGAGGTCCCATGCACTTTTAGTGTATAGTTTTGGGGTCCTGTATACCTGTAGTGTCCTGTATACTTGCAGGGTCGTATTTACCATTAGGCACCCTGGTGCGTAGGGTAGCACCTTGCAGAGGGGCAGTACCCTCCCGTTCAGACTTGCCAAAAATCTTTGGTCAGGTCTTGTATAGCGGTGTTATCCAGTCACAGTATGGCGGTATTGGTCAGGTCTGGTATGGCAGTGTTATTCAGTCACAGTGTGTCGGTATTGGTCATGTCTGGTATGGCGGTGTTATCCAGTCACAGTATGGCGGTATTGGTAAGGTCTGGCAGTGTTATTCAGTCACAGTGTGTCGGTATTGGTCATGTCTGGTATGGCAGTGTTATCCAGTCACAGTATGGCGGTATTGGTCAGGTCTGGTGTGGCGGTGTTCTCCAGTCACAGTGTGGTGGTATTGGTCAGGTCTGGTATAGTGGTGTTATCCAGTCACAGCATGGCGGTATTGGTCAGGTGTGGTATGGCAGTGTTATCCAGTCACAGTATGGCGGTATTGGTCAGGTCTGGTATGACAGTGTTACCTAGCACAGTATTGCGGTATTGGTCAGGTCTGGTGTGGCAGTGTTATCCAGTCACAGTATGGCGGTATTGGTCAGGTCTGGTGTGGCAGTGTTATCCAGTCATAGTATGGTGGTATTGGTCAAGTGTGTTATGACAGTGTTATCCCGTCACAGTAAGGTGGTATTGGTCAGGTCTGGTATAGTGGTGTTATCCAGTCACAGTATGGCGGTATTGGGCAGGTCTGATATGATGGTGTTATCCAGTCACAGTATGGCGGTATTGGTCAGGTCTGGTGTGGCGGTGTTACCAGTCACAGTTTGGTGGTATTGGTCAGGTCTGGTATGGCGGTGTTATCCAGTCACAGTATGGCGGTATTGGTCAGGTCTGGTGTGGCAGTGTCATTCAGTCACAGTATGGTGGTATTGGTCAGGTCTGGTATGACAGTGTTACCCAGTCACAGTATGGCGGTATTGATCAGGTCTGGTGTGGCAGTGTTACCTAGTCACAGTTTGCTATACCTGTAGTGCCCTGTATATACATGTACTGTATAGATGGAGTTGGGGGTCCTGTATACATGTACTGTATAGTTGGAGTAGGGGGTCCTGTATATACATGTACTGTATAGATGGAGTAGGGGGCCCTGTATATACATGTACTGTATAGATGGAGTAGGTGGCCCTGTATATACATGTACTGTATAGATGGAGTAGGGGGTCCTGTATATACATGTACTGTATAGATGGAAAAGGGGGCCCTGTATATACATGTACTGTATGGATGGAGTAGGGGGTTCTGTATATACATGTACTGTATAGATGGAGTAGGGGGTCCTGTATATACATGTACAGTATAGATGGAGTATGGGGTCCTGTATATACATGTACTGTATAGATGGAGTAGGGGGCCCTGTATATACATGTACTGTATAGATGGAGTAGGGGGTCCTGTATATACATGTTCTGTATAGATGGAGTAGGGGGTCCTGTATATACATGTACTGTATAGATGGAGTAGGGGGTCCTGTATATACATGTACTGTATAGATGGAGTAGGGGGCCCTGTATATACATGTACTGTATAGATGGAGTAGGGGGTCCTGTGTATACATGTACTGTATGGATGGAGTAGGGGATCTACCAGTTATTACTGTGGATGTTGTGAGGCAGCTTCCCTAGCAACCATTGCTCCCTGTGAAAATGAAAGCAGTAATCCTATTGGTTGCTAAGGCTCCAACTGCCGTGTCTGCTGCAGCTAATTATATCACCTGTGTGTGCAGTGAGGAGATTTTCCCATTCATCTCTATGGGGCGCCGCTCTTCCCCCTCCCCCTCCCCTCCTGTACATCTGGGGGGGACGGGACCTTCGCAATAACCTTCCCGGGCACCCAATGTATCTGTGTGTCAAATTTGGGGTCAAACGGTTCAGGCGTTTGGAAGTCTATTTGGGACAGACAGACAGACTTTGATTTTTATTATATAGATATATGAAAAAAATAAAAAGTGATCAAAACGTCCGATCTTCACAAATATGGTATTAATAAAAACTAGAGCTCATGGCGGAAAAAATTACACCCCATACAGCCCCATAGGTGAAAAAATAAAACCGTTATAAGCGTCACAATAGGCCCATTTTATTAATAATTGCAAAAAAGGATTTCATAAAAATATATATATAACATTAGAGAATCTGTGTAACCTGCATATGGTTGTGTTCAGACTGACCTATAGAATAATAGTATCATGTCGCTGTTACCATATAGTGCATTACGTAGACACAGGAACCCCCCAAACGTTACCATATTGCATTCTTTTTTATGATTTCACCAATTTATATCTTCATAAATAATATATTTGGGATTCCATCATACATGTTATGGTAGAATGAAAGACGCCATTACAAAGTACAACTATTCCTGTAACAAATAAGCCCTTACATGGCCTTGTAGATAGAAAACTGAGAGTGCTGGAGCTCTTAGATGGGGAGGAGGGAAAAGGAAACACTAAGATTGCGCGGTCCACTGGGTCATTTTGGGCCTGGTCCTCAAAGGGTTAAAGTGGTTATCCTATGTCCTCCACACTGCTCCCCCTTACTATCCCCCCATCCATAGTGCCCTCTCCCCTAAACACTTTAAAACTCTTACCTGGAAGGGTGGAGGCTAGAATGTAGTTGCCAGAGGTAGGTCTTGAGGACCTTTGATGATGTCATGCCCATGTGACCAGCCTCATGTGTGGGAGGAGCGCTTCCAGGACCTGCCATGATGTCACAGTCATGTGATCAGTCACATGGAGGAGGAGTCACATGATCAGGGGCTGCTGCTCAGTGTATGCAGGACTCTGCTGTGCTGGATGAGCTGAAGTGATGTGTGTGCAGCAGAGCTGTGTGTGTGATGTGCGTGGAGCAGAGCTGTGTATGTGTGTGTTATATATGCCTGCAGCAGAGCCCTGTGTGTAATGTACATGTAGCTGAGCTGTATGTGTGTAATGTACATGTAGCTGAGCTTGTATATGTGTAATGTACATGTAGCTGAGCTGTATATATGTGTAATGTACATGTAGCTGAGCTGTATGTGTGTAATGTACATGTAGCTGAGCTGTATATGTGTAATGTACATGTAGCTGAGCTGTATGTATGTAATGTACATATAGCTGAGCTGTATGTGTGTAATGTACATGTAGCTGAGCTGTGTGTGTGTAATGTGCATGTAGCTGAGCTGTATATGTGTAATGTACATGTAGCTGAGCTGTATGTGTGTAATGTACATGTAGCTGAGCTGTATGTGTGTAATGTACATGTAGCTGAGCTGTATGTGTGTAATGTACATGTAGCTGAGCTGTATGTGTGTAATGTACATGTAGCTGAGCTGTATATGTGTACACAGTAGAGCTGTATATGTGTAATGTACATGTAGCTGAGCTGTATGTGTGTAATGTACATGTAGCTGAGCTGTATATGTGTAATGTACATGTAGCTGAGCTGTATGTGTACACAGTAGAGCTATATATTTGTAATGTACATGTAGCTGAGCTGTATATGTGTAATGTACATGTAGCTGAGCTGTATATGTGTAATGTACATGTAGCTGAGCTGTATATGTGTAATTTACATGTAGCTGAGCTGTATGTGTGTAATGTACATGTAGCTGAGCTGTATGTGTGTAATGTACATGTAGCTAAAACCGCATGCACCATAATTATGCTGAAATATAATTGCTGCTGGAAAGACACTCTACCTTGCCCATATTTATCGTGTTGGGACAAAAATTGCAGTAGGAACTTAGCGGGGAACAGTCCGCAGCAACAAATCCACAATGAAAAAATGTTCCAGCAAAAAAAAAGTCCTTAAAAAAAAATACTAACTTTATTATAGAAAAAAAACTTCCATAAAAATATAGCATGTGAACAGGTACGTGTAAGCTAGACGCGTTTCAGCCTTTATCACTGCTAAATGAATAATGAACATACAACTGTGTGCAACAAAATGTGTGCAAGTTTGCGCACAAGACAAAAACATTTATAGGTACTAACAACAAGTCCCACAATATCCAGTCATTTATTAACTGTGATTCACACCATGCAGTTTATGCCATTCAGTGTTCCTCTTGTAACCTTATGTACATAGGATGCAGCGCCGGAAAATTAAAACCCGCATAGCAGAGCACCTACACTCACCGGCCACTTTATTAGGTAAACCTGTCCAACTGCACGTTACAACTTAATTTCTAATCAGCCCAATCACATGGCGGCAACTCAGTGAATTTAGGCATGTAGACATGGTCAAGACAATCTCCTGCAGTTCAAACCGAGCATCAGTATGGGGAAGAAAGGGGATTTGAGGGCCTTTGAACGTGGCATGGTTGTGGTGCCAGAAGGGCTGGTCTGAGTATTTCAGAAACTGCTGATCTACTGGGATTTTCACGCACAACCATCTCTAGGGTTTACAGAAAATGGTCCGAAAAAGAAAAAACATCCAGTGAGCGGCAGTTCTGTGGGCGGAAATGCCTTGTTGATGCCAGAGGAGAATGGGCAGACTGGTTCGAGCTGATAGAAAGGCAACAGTGACTCAAATAGCCAACCGTTACAACCAAGGTAGGCAGAAGAGCATCTCTGAATGCACAGTACCTCCAACTTTGAGGCAGATGGGCTACAGCAGCAGAAGACCACACCGGGGGCACACTCCTTTCAGCTAAGAACAGGAAACTGAGGCTACAATTTGCACAAGCTCATCGAAATTGGACAGTAGAAGATTGGAAAAACGTTTGCCTGGTCTGATGAGTCTCGATTTATGCTGCGACATTCGGATGGTAGGGTCAGAATTTGGCATCAACAACATGAAAGCATGGATCCATCCTGCCTTGTATCAACGGTTCAGGCTGGTGGTGGTGTCATGGTGTGGGAATATTTCTTGGCACTCTTTGGGCCCCTTGGGTACCAATTTGAGCATCGTTGCAACACCACAGCCTACCTGAGTATTATTGCTGACCATGTCCATCCCTTTATGACCACAATGTACCCAACATTCGATGGCTACTTTCAGCAGGATAATGCGCCATGTCATAAAGCTAGAATCATCTCAGACTGGTTTCTTGAACATGACAATGAGTTCACTGTACTCAAATGGCCTCCACAGTCACCAGATTCTCAATCCAATAGAGCATCTTTGGGATGTGGTGGAACGGGAGATTCGCATCATGGATGTTGCAGCCGACAAATCTGCCGCAACTGTGTGATGCCATCATGTCAATATGGACCAAAATCTCTGAGGAAGCTTCCAGCACCTTCTTGTATCTATGCCACCAAGAATTGAGGCAGTTCTGAAGGCAAAAGGGGGTCCAACCCGTTACTAGCATGGTGTACCTAATAAAGTGGCCGGTGAGTGTACGGTGACATAAGAGCCAAGAATGTAAAATCATCTGGTGCAGCTAAGCACTTTATTGATCACCATGAAGGAGATGTAACATTTTTCACTTTTATGGGTTTTAGAAAAAGTAACCAAAAATGTAAGAGGCGGTGACTGGAAGCAAGAAGCTCCTCACTAGAGAAGCGTTCTGGATTCTTAAACTAAATACACGCTTTCCAGCAGGTTTTAAACTTCAGATCTTCTTTATATCTATGAATAGTTTTTTAAAAACCTATGCTGATACTTTTAGTGCACCACTTTTTCATCCTTAGGACGTCAGTTTCTCTCTTCATGTGAATTTTGCTCTACAATTGTAATTGCTAATGGTGCGTTTACACGTAACGATTATAGTGCGAATTTGCGCGATATTGATTAGAATTCGAACGATAATCGTACGTGTAAACGCAGCGAACGATAAAACTACGAACGAGAAATCGTTCATTTGATCTTTCAACATGTCATCAAACCGTTGTTCGTCGTTCGCAAAAAATTCGCAGATCGTTCCGTGTGAACAGTCGTTCGCCGATTTAACCAATGTGTGAGATAGGCTTAAGCGATCGCAAAACGATTTTCCGTACGCTATATCGTATCGTCTAAACGCTGGATCGTTATGAAAAAAAAATCGTTACTCTGACATAGTTAATCGTACGATCGGGCCAATTATCATTTCGTTGTAAACGCACCTTAATCAGCATTGTGCAGGTTGCTTGTCTTTTCCCCTTCCCCACTCCCAAGTCTGGTTCGAACCTTGCTTATTAATTAGTCATCTGATGTGTGAACCTGACTGGATACCATGTGGTGAGAGGGGTGTTCTTCTGTTGTTTTAGTTGTATGTCTATTATTCATTTAGCTGTGATAAAGGGAGGTTACAGCCGAAACGCGGTCTAGCTTACATGTACCTGTTCACATGCTGTATTTTATGGAAGTTTTTCCTACAATAAAGTTAGTGTACATGTAGCGGAGCTGTATGTGTACACAGTAGAGCTGTATGTGTGTAATGTACATGTAGCTGAGCTGTATATGTGTAATGTACATGTAGCTGAGCTATATGTTTGTAATGTACATGTAGCTGAGCTGTATATATGTAATGTACATGTAGCTGAGCTGTACGTGTGTAATGTACATGTAGCTGAGCTGTACATGTGTAATGTACATGTAGCTGAGCTGTATATGAGTAATGTACACGTAGCTAAGCTGTATATGTGTAATGTACATGTAGCTGAGCTGTATATGTGTAATGTACACGTAGCTAAGCTGTATATGTGTAATGTACATGTAGATGAGCTGTATGTGTGTAATGTACATGTACAGTTATGGTTAAAAGTTTTGAGAATGATACAAATATAAATTTTAAAAAGTCTACTGCTTCAGTTTTTTTGTTTTTTTTTAATTTAAAGTTTTATTTTATTTTCAATAAGAACAACAAACAAAGGACGTTGAGTCCCGTTTAAGACATAAACCACGTAGAAACACAATAACAAGGCAATATGCAAGCAGTATAAATCAAGGCGAATAGCCAAACAAGTATAGTTGGTACCTGACAGGGCCATAAAACCTGGCTACAAGGTGATAATTGCATGAATTTAGCAATAACTTAAAAAGAAAAACTTTGTCATGAGAAATTAGACATAGTGACACAAAAAGACAAGGACAAGAAGACACAGACACTGGGGGGGGGGGGGGGATGTTGTTAGCTGAATAACTTGCGTTTATAATGACATTCATTATGTTAAACATTTCGGCCGTGCCTACCAGTAGGGCGATGAGAATGGACCACGCGAGGGGAGGACAGCTCCCATGTGAAAGAGCAGGATTGTTCAAACAGCCACGGTTCTATAAGAATCGGTGGAACGAAAGAGCAACCACAGCATCACTCCAACCTTCTTACAGCTGTTGGGGTGACCGCAATAAGATTCTCCATATCATGTATTTGGGCAATTTCAGCGAACCAATCATCTAATGTGGGGGCTCCGTGGATCTCCACCGTTGGGGTAGCACTGTCTTCGCTGCCTGCAGGAGATGTCTAGCTAAGGACTTCTTGAAACGGGATTGGGCAGTGGGAAACATATATAACAGCACTGCTTTTGGGGTGTTGGGGATAAGGACACCTATGACATTGTGTATGGTGCGTAGGATAGTCGACCAGTATCCCCGTAGCCGCGGGCACGTATACCATACGTGCGACATGGTCCCCAACTCTGTCTCCCAGGCCGAGCAGAAAGACGGTAAGTGCCGAGAACCTGAGGACAGTAACTGTTGGTATACCACAGAGATGATGTGTGGAGGACAGGGAGGGGACACGTATAGATGTTCGAAATCTGTCAGTTCCTGGTGCAAAGTGTGCGTACATTTAGTAGTGGAGTAAAAATGTTGCAATTGAGCATATTCAAACGAGTGCTTTACGGTAGGTGGGGTCGTATCCAGGATCGCTGACAGGGGTAATAGGGCGCCTTGTTTAAGTACCTGATGGAAACGGAGGACCTTGTCGGCTGGGAGCCCTAAGAAAGATGAGAAAAGTCCCGATGCAAACTGTGGGTTGTGTGTTATGGGGGTCAACGGGTGTTTCCGGAGCAGGGGGTGGGATTTGCCTGCCAAGTGTAGGGAGGCTAACGTATGTCGAGTAACGTAGGACAAGGCGGTGTCATCTCGCAGGGAGGGTGACCAGGTCCAAGGGAGGGTGGAGAGGGGCCTGGGGCACTGTGCCTGCGCTGGTTGAACCCATAACTTAGAATTAGAATGATGGACCATGTCCAATATACGAGCATGTACACAGGCCAGGTAGTATAAGCGGCAATCTGGCAGACCAACCCCGCCCGCAGCCTTAGAGCGAGACAAGGTCTCTCGCCTAATCCTGGGACGACCCCTGGACCACACGAAAGAGGTGAAGCAGCGTTGCACTCGTTTCCAGAAGGAAATGGGGATGTGGATGGGGATGGTCTGCAGCAAATACAGAAGCCGAGGCATTAAAGTCATTTTCAAGATATTGATTCTCCCGAACCAAGAGAATTCTTTCTTGTTCCAGGTGTCAAGATCCTTGGTAAAGCGGGCCAGCAAGGGGAGGAAATTTACCTCAAACAGTTGGGAAAGAGTGGGGGGGATGCGGATACCCAGGTATGTGATGCCAGACGTAGGCCATGCAAATAAGAAGTTGGATTGAATGGTACTAACCAATGTGGGGTCCGGGACACGTTCAGGGCTTCAGATTTGGAGAGATTGATTTAAAGTTGGACCAGGTTCCAAACTGTTCCAACCGAGCCATCAGGGCGGGGAGGGCTACATGCGGATTAGTAACATAGACAAGAAGGTCATCCGCAAAGGCTGAGCATTTATACTCCCGGTTCCCGATGCGGATACCCGTGATATCTGGGTTGGAACGAATCGAGGCTAATAAATTCTCCATGATTAAGGCGTACAGGAGGGGGGATAAAGGGCATCCTTGCCTGGTGCCATTAAAAATGGAGAAGGGGGCTGAGAACATCCCATTCACCTTCAATTGAGCCGAGGGGTTCTGGTATAAAACCAGTATTTTAGTAAGGAAAGGGGCCGATTCCAACCTGTTAAAGGGTTTGTGTCAGGGAGGGCCACGAAATCCTATCGAAAGCCTTTTCGGCATCTAGGGAAAGGATCATTAGAGGAATGTGGCGCGTTCGCGCATAGTGGATAATATCCAGAGTTTTGAGGGTGTTATCGCGGGCCTCCCGCCCTGGCACAAAGCCCACTTGGTCAAGATGGATGAGGGAGGGTAAGTGGGCATTTAACCTATTGGCCAGTAGCTTAGAATAAATTTTTAAGTCCACGTTCAGCAGGGAAATTGGGCGATAGCTGCCACAGAGCTGGGGGTCCTTGCCCGGTTTTGGGATAAGAGTGATATGTGCGGTGGTAGCATGGGGCGGGAAAGGGACAGAATCCGAGATAGAGTTAAAGGCCAGGAGCAGCATAGGGGAGAGGAATTCCAAGAGGGCTTTATAGAACTGAGCAGTCAGGCCATCCGGTCCTGGGCTCTTCCCTCCGGGTAACTGTGAAATCACATAGGCGAGTTCATGCGCAGCAAACGGTTCCTCCAAGTCTCCCATGACCTCAGCGGGGAGATGCGTTGTGAGGGGTGGAGGAGAGAAGGGCCCAGGAGTCGTGACCCGAGTGGTCGGAAGGTGATATAGGGAGGAATAATATGCGTGGAAGGTGGATGCTATTTCCGAACTATGATGCGTGAGTTGGTGTGCGGAATTCCTGATGCAACCGATGTGCATTTGTGCCATCCGATTCTTCAAGGCTCTGGCCAACATGCGCCCACACTTATTGCCGTATTCATAAAATTTACTACGGCAAGTTTGGAGAAGTTGACCCCAGGACGCTTCAAGGAGGCGCTTAACCTCCGAGCGGGCAACTTGCAAGTCCCGTAATATAGGTAGGGACAGGGCACGCTTATGGGCCAGCTCCAGGGAAGAAACCTTGGCAAGTGCCTTTTGCAGGGAGATGGCCTTCGCTTTTTTAAGCCTGGAGCCGTGCTTTATAAGCACTCCCCGGAGCACACATTTAAGCGCCTCCCATTGAATAAATGCGTTATAGTTTGCTTCAGATCAGCTAAACATACTGTATCCAGAAGCAAAGACTCATTTAAACGCCAGGACCCCGCAGTCTTCGATAGGAACGGTAGGGTAAGGGAGCAAAAGACAGGGGCGTGATACGACCATAGTATGTTGCCTATGGAGGCAGTCGCCAACCACGGCAATGCACTATGTTGGATGAGGATATGGTCAATACGGCTGTATGTCCCATGTGAATTAGAAAAAGAGGTATAATCTCGGTTCGCAGAATGCATCAAGCGCCAGGCATCATAAAGTTGTAGTTGGAGCAGGGCTTTTTTGACTTTTTTAATCGCTGGGTACGAAAAATTAGAGCGGCTTTGGAATTGTCCAAGGACGGGTCTAATGTGAGATTAAGGTCTCCGCAGAAGAGCACGGTCCCCCTGACTAAGGGGAGGGATAGATCAATTAGGTTCATGAGGAAAGCAATTTGGTCTTGGTTCGGGGCATAAGTGTTAATTATGGTAAAGATATGGCCACTAATGGAGAGGGTAAGTATTAGGTATCGTGCCGCTGGGTCCGTCGTGCAGGATAGTATTTGACATGGCAGGGACTTGTGTATAGCTAGGGCCACACCCTTGGTTCTAGAATCAGGGTTATTGGCGAAGAACCATTGTGTACAGTGTCTGTCGCGGATCGTGGGTGCATGGCCTGTTTTAAAGTGCGTCTCCTGTAAGCAGAGTATATGTACCTTCCGGCGGTGGAAATGGTGGAGAACCTGCGATCTTTTCCGGGGCGTGTTCAATCCCCTCGCGTTGTAGGTTGCTACATGTAAATCCGCCATTCAGGAAAGATGTAGGTAGGCACCGCCGAAGACCTCCAGGGAATGTCCGGGACTGGGATATGAAATGAGACAGAGAAAATCAGGGTGGGGGAGACACAGACAAACAGGGGAGCACACAAAGACAACAACAGCAGTAAAGGCAAAACTGCAGCGTATACTCTAAGAACCTCAAACTGAGTACTACCAGGCCCGGAAATGTCCAGGCTGGGTTTCCCATCTATTGGGGGGAAGAGACAGCTAAGCATGTAAAGGCATAGACCTAAGGCTCCCTCCCAGACCCAGATGATGAAATGCAAACAAATTACAGGCATAACTCGGCTGAAAATCATAGAAACTGATTAAACAATAACGGGGGTAGCTACAGGGCTAGAGACGAGATGCTGTCCATGGCTCAGGGAAGGCGGGCTCGGGAGCCAGCGTGGGCTGGGGAGTGCGAGGGAGAAGCCGGGGCAGGTCGGGGGCCATCTCGCCTGGAGGATCGGGGCCCCACGGGCGTCGAGTTGGGAGATCGGGGCGAGAAAGGCCTTTTGGTGCTCCTGGAGGAGGTCAGTAGCGAGGGCCAATCAGGTATGGAGATGTTGGTGATGTTTAAATCTCGTCGAAATCCCGGGATGTCTTCTGGCGCGCGCAGGGTGAGGGACCGACCATTCAAGCGCACAATGAGGGCGAAGGGGAATCCCCAGCGGAAGGGGATATTACGGTCACGTAGGATGTCCAACACCGGGCGGAGAGTGGCCCTTTGGGCCAAGGTATGTCGGGAGAGGTCCTGTAGGATAAGCAGATGCACTCCTCTGTAGGTGACATTGCGTCGGCGCCGGGCTCTTTAGTAGAGTAAAAGTGGACGCGGCAGATGACATCCCTGGGTCTCTGGTTGTCTCGGCTAGGGGGCTGTAGTGCCCTATGCGCTCTGTCTATCTCGATGTGCGTATTAGGTGGCTGCTCCAGGAGGTCATTAAAGATGGTGGACAGCACCGCAAGTAGATCAGAGGAAGGCACAGATTCTGGGAGGCCGCGGATCCTGAGATTATTGCGCCTGTTGCGGTTTTCAATATCGTCGTCTATGTGTTGTTGCAGGACAAACAGCTGATCAGAATGTGATTGCACATCGTGTTGAAGGGCTAGCAGAGTTGTGGAGGTAGTCTCCTGCGCAGTTTCCAATACATCTACTTTAGATGAGACCGTTGTGAGTTCAGCATGAAATTGCGCAAATTCATGTTTACATTCATCTAGTAGTTGCTTGGCCAGAGTGGAAATGTCGGTTTTAGTAGGAAGGGACTGGGTAAGAGCCCTGAGATCCGCCAGGGACACCGGCCTATTGTCATCCAGTACTGAGGGGCGGCTGGCAGTCAGTGGAAATGGCAAGTCAGGGACCCCAGAGGTAGCAGATTGGGAGCATACCCTGAAAATAGGGGGGTGCCCTCCAGGGAAGAAGGTACGTCCGGCAGCCTCCTAGGTGACAATATTCGGCCGTGAGGTGAGACAGCAGTGGCCGGTGCGTGGATGAGGGCAACCGTGGGTTACAGCCGCCGTGGTATGCGGGGGTGAGCTTCCCAAGAGGATCCTGTGGACCAGTGGGACGAGGAGGCGGAGAGAGCCCCCCTTGAGCAGGTTGGGGTAAGGGCAGGGGGTCCCCCAGCTGGGTTTGAGCAGGCATTGGGGGTGCGAACCATGGGTTGTGCTCCGCGCCGCCGTCCCATGGTGCTGTCTGGGGGTTGAGGCCTGGTGTGGCAGTAGGCGGCAAGGCCGCAGTAGTAGTAGGCCCGATGGGGGGGGTCGGCCTGGGAGCGGCGCGGCGGTAGTGCCACGGATAGGGGGGCACAGTGCGGGGTCTCCGATGAGGGAGGGGGTACCTGCCGGACACTCTGGTCAGTGTCCTCCCGCTGCCACCGCTCCTCCGGCTCACTCTGGGTCTGCTGCGCGCCGCTCGGCCTAGGATCAAGATGGGCGCCGAAGGTCCCGTCGGGCCGCGTGTGCAGCTGCGAGGAGGTCGGGGTAGTCGTCTCTGGTTGCTGCAGGGAGGTGTCGGTGCCGGCGGAGGACCTCGGTAGGTGTCGGTGCTCAATTGCGGCCACAGATGATCTTGTGCGGGCTGCTGTAGGGTGGCCAGGTGCCTCGTCAGCATGGCGGCGGCCATTTTCTGTGTCCTGCAGCTCCGTGCCTGATGCGGGTGCTGGTGTCCGGGCAGGCGAAATATGCCCCGATGTCCCCCTGTGGGGGTGTAGAGAGGGTTAAGGAATGTCCCCTGTTTTTAGCGGTCTTCCCCATGTTGAAGAGGGCCGATGCCAGCAGATTGTAGTCTGGGTCTGGAGGAGCTCAGGCTGAAGCGTCCTCACACGGCCATAGTTGGTCACGCCCCCCTCGCTTCAGTTTTTAAAATGGCAATTTGCATACGTCACATACACACTAGCACGTGACGTAGATGCCACTGCAAGGGGTTAATCTATTTTCACTCACTCAATCTTGCACTCACCTACCGCTTCAGGTGGCAAATTGAGCATAAATCCCACCCCAACACAGTCCAAGCACCTCAAACACACACGCTGCCACCACCTTTCAAATTATAATTGAAAAAAATAATTGAAGCACATTACAAAGTTCTATAACTCTGTAATGTGCTTCAATCACCTGTCTGCCTCCCTTCCCTGTCTTTTCCCCCTTCCACCCCCCACCAGGAAGTGTCCTAACTCACACAGACCTAATTACTGTCGTCACAGTCACCAAGCTCTTCTCTCAGCTCCTTCTCCTGTTACACTAGCCTTCCCCTCCCGCCTTTTCAGGTGACTCAGCTTGCTCAGCTCCCATTGGCTGAACAACTGCAAGCCATCACTTGGACTGGGGAGGGGGGGCTGCTGTAACAGGACCTAGACCAGCCATCCTGCTGATGACTCATTCTCACAAGAAGGAGCTGCCTGGTGATGGTGACGGCAGTCATTAGGTCTGTGTGAGTTAGGACACTTCCTGGTGGGGGGTGAAGGGGGGAAAAGACAGGGAAGGGAGGCAGATAGGTGATTGAAGCACATTACAGAGTTATATAACTTTGTAATGTGCTTCAATTACTGGGAAAAAGTTTTTCATAGCACTTGTCCTTTAAGTGTGAAAGGACACTGTCAACCCACAACACCACTCACTGGCACTCACAGGGTTAAAACACTACATCCAAAGGCTATGGATTCTTAGAGCATACAAGGACCAAACTTATTAAAGTTTTAAGCTTTAATAGACAAAAGGTACAGTGCTTACAAAAAAAAAAGTAAAATAAGGTGACATACATACATACTATAACAGTATAAAATAAAAGAGAAATAAGCAGTAACTATCTAAGACTTACAATAGTCGTTGCCTTCCCAGGGGGTAGGAGAAATCATGGATCGCAGCTCAGTCAGACTGACCCCTACACTGCCATCCCAGTTTTGCTGTTGCCGCCATATTTATACAGTCAAAACTCAGCTCAGATTTCAGAGCTGCCCATCAGGTGATTAGGATAATGAGTTGTCCCTGATTGGCCGCCCATCAGGTGATTAGGATAATGAGTTGTCCCTAATTGGCTGATTAGGTGATAATGGGACGGACCAGGGACACCTCATTGCATATGTCCTGTAATTGAACCATTGCCCTATGGTTGGGGGGTGTTGTGTTTGAGTGGGTCTATCCATTCATTGAAGTAGATAAGAACTCCAGGTTTCCCCGAGACCCTTAATAAACCAGGCGTAGTGTTTCCTGACCAGAGATCCTCAATAAACTACCCAGAGTTTATGATGTTTCGACAAGCTAAGGTATAGTGAGTGGAATACACATAACGGTCTGTAGTGTGTGAATACGTAAAACACTTTCATACCACATATAATATAACTGTACACACAATAGGAACAGGGCTGTCCATATTCCTCACAGCATATACTCCAGAATGTTATAAAGAGTAATCAGCTTAACAGCAATTACTTGCAAAGTCAATATTTGCCTAGAAAATGAACTTTATCCCCCAAAACACATTTCAACATCATTGCAGCCCTGCCTTAAAAGGACCAGCTAACATCGTTTCAGTGATTGCTCCATTAACACAGGTGTGGGTGTTGATGAGGACAGGGCTGGAGATCAATCTATCATGATTAAGTAAGAATGACACCACTGGACACTTTAAAAGGAGGCTGGTGCTTGGCATCATTGTTTCTCTTTTGTTAACCATGGTTACCGCTAAAGAAACACGTGCAGTCATCATTGCACTGCACAAAAATGGCCTAAAAGGGAAGAGTATCGCAGCTAGAAAGATTGCACCTCAGTCAACAATCTATCGTATCATCAAGAACTTCAAGAAGAGAGGTTCCATTGTTGCCAAAAAGGCTCCAGGGCGCCCAAGAAAGACCAGCAAGCACCAGGACCGTCTCTTAAAGTGTTTCGGCTGTGGAATCGGGCTACCAGCAGTGCAAAGCTTGTTCAGGAATGGCAGCAGGCAGGTGTAAGTGCATCTGCATGCACTGTGAGGCAGAGACTCTTTGAGCAAGGCCTGGTCTCAAGGAGGGCAGCAAAGAAGCCACTTCTCTCCAGAAAAAACATCAGGGACAGACGGATATTCTGCAAAAGGTCCAGGGAGTGGACTGCTGAGGACTGGGGTAAGTCATTTTCTCTGATGAATCCCCTTTCCGATTGTTTGGGACATCTGGAAAACAGCTTATTCGGAGAAGACCGAGGTGAGCGCTACCACCAGTCTTGTCTCATGCCAACTGTAAAGCATCCTAAAACCATTCATGTGTGGGGTTGCTTCTCAACCAAAGGAATCGGCTCTCTCACAGTCTTGCCTAAAACACGGCCATGAATAAAGAATGGTACCAGAATGTCCTCCAAGAGAACTTCTCCCAAACGTCCAAGAGCAACTTCTCCCAACCGTCCAAGAGGCAGTTTGGCGATCAACAATGCCTTTTCCAGCATGATGGAGCAACCTTGCCATAAGCAAAAGGTGATAACTAAATGGCTCAGGGAGCAAAACATAGAGATTTTGGGTCCATGGCCTGGAAACTCACCAGATCTTAATCCCATTGAGAACTTGTGGTCAATCATCAAGAGATGGGTAGACAAACAAAAACCAACAAATTCTGACAAAATGCAAGCATTGATTGTGCAAGAATGGACGGCTATCAGTCAGGATTTGGTCCAGAAGTTGATTGAGAGCAGCCAGGGAGAACTGCAGAGGTCCTGAAGAAGAAGGGTCAACAATGCAAATATTGACTTGCTGCAGTAACTCATTCTAACTGTCAATATAAGCTTTTGTTACTCATATATGATAAGCTTGTTTTTTTGTTTGTTTTTTTAAATTGTGATTTTTTTTCCCAACTTTTGACACTTTTACAAGAACATGCATTAACACATTGGTCCTTCTGTAACAGTCCCAGTACTGCAGCTGCTATAGTTTGTCTGTTTTACTGAGAAATTGCTCATCTCCCAACACCAAGATTTGATTTCTGAGTAAAACATTTTCCACACTCCGAGTATTAAATGGCTTCTTGTCTGTGTGAATTCTTTTATGTTTAGCAAGATTTGATTTATGAGAAAAATTTTCCACATTCTGAACATGAAAATGGCTTCTCCCCTGTGTGAATTCTTTGATGGTCAACAAGACGTGTTTTCACTATAAAACATTTTCCACATTCTGAACATGAAAATGGCTTCACCCCTGTGTGAATTCTTTGATGGCAAAGAAGATTTGATTTCTTATTAAAACATTTCCCACATTCTGAGCATGTAAATGGTGTGGCCCCTGTGTGAATTCTTTGATGGTCAACAAGACTTGATTTCTCAGTAAAACATTTCCCACATTCTGAACATGAAAATGGCTTCTCGTCTGTGTGAATTCTTTGATGCTTAACAAGATTTGATGTCAGAGTAAAACATTTCCCACATTCTGAACATGAAAATGCCTTTTCGTCTATGTGAATTTTTTGATGTATAACAAGATTTGATTTTAAAGTAAAACATTTCCACATTCTGAACATGAAAATGGCTTCACCCTGTGTGAATTCTTTGATGCTTAACAAGATTTGATGTCAGAGTAAAATATTTCCCACATTCTGAACATGAAAATGCCGCCTTGTCTGTGTGACATCTTTGATGTTTAACAAGATTTAATTTATAAGTAAAACATCTCCCACATTCTGAACATGAAAATGGCTTCACCCCTGTGTGAATTCTCTTATGTTCAACAAGATGTGATTTCACGTTAAAACATTTTCCACATTCTGAACATGAAAATGTCTCCTCCCCTTTGTAAGTTCTTTGATGGTGAAGAAGACTGGATTTGACTACATTGCTGTGAGGGGCTGAGGGTGTATCTGGCATAGTGGACGGCTCCTCATATGTATCTTGTGTGATATGATCCTCTGAGGAGATCTGATGTCCCCCTGAGCTCCTGGTAGAATCATCTGCAAAGGAGAAAACAGCATTTCTCTTATTTCCCAGTAATAGAAGCTTAAACATATTGCAGACATGGAAAGTTACTCTTTTTTATGTAACATAATAAGAATGATCAGATCTGTTCCCATCCACAGGAAGTGTCAGGGAGAAGAATCTAGAAGCTGGAGGCCGGGGAGATGACGTCCTTAGTAGGAAAAGAAATGGAAACTCTTCTCAAATAAAAAATAGGACTACTGACCCCCTACATATCAATAACCTGAAATACAGAAAGTGCAACAGCAACCTACAGGTGCAAACACTTACTGTACATACTCCCCCCCCCGTATACACACGATAAAAACCTGCTCTATAGATATTACAAAATGAGGATCTTCGCCAAACTATTTGACCCTACAGAGTGCACCGTGTCACCACATTAAGGTGTCCTCAGAGACATGGTCCCTACTCCAGCATTCTCACACTAGCAATGGCCTCTCCTGGGCTGAATAAGCCTACAACTGGGCAGATGGGAGCCACATCTCTATTTATAACACTTGCAGGACATGGGTGGAGTACAAGCCAACAGGAAGCAGCCGCAGCCCCTGCAACCTGAGAGGTATCTTATCTAAAGGGCCTTTTACACGGCCTGATTATCGTAAAAAAAAAAAGAAATTTAATCAATAATCTTCTGGTGTAAATGCGGCAACGATCACAACTACAACGAATATTCGCTTGTATGTCGCCGATCGTATCTTTCGGGCCGACCTCAAAATCATTGTTAATCCTTCTCCAGTCTTTCAGTGTAAACGCTCGTCGCTCACAGTATATAGATACGACCGCAATTACGGATATTCACAGAATATATACAACTGCATTTACTATGGTAATTATGATCGCATTATAAACGTTTCATAGCGATTTACCTTCTCGTTTATAACAAAAAATCATCACTTGTCGTTCACTAAATGAGCGATTTATCTGTATGTGTAAAAGGACCCTAATACTGCTCGGAGGGCTCAGTGTGTGTGTATGAGGGTATATATACACATATACATACAGGGGACAAATGTAGCGCCCAGGAGTAAGGTACCTGTGATCATGGACACCTGCGGACATTCACTATAATGGAAGGCCATGAGTATCTCACTTTATTGTACTTTCAGGGATAACTTGCACTGTGTTGTTTTGTTGTGCACACTTGTACTCGGTATATAAGGTCTTTTTGTTATGTTCACTGTAATTGCACTGTACCTGCACCATACTCTGAAGGGGTAATATAAAGCCAAGCTATGACACAGGAAGCTTAGAAGCCGGTAGTTTTCCACTGTTGCTGTGAGATGGTGTGCAGAGCTGAGGTTTTGGAGGGGAAAAAACAGACACTGATCTTTTCAATGTTGTTATGTCTAGAAAGAAGCTGCTGTGTCATTCCCATAGACCTGTATGGAAACTCAATCAAAGTATGTGGCATACTAAAGTTGTGATTGTGTGATATAAAGCTGTGATTGCTGCCCCCCTGACAGATTTGTATAACCAATCCCTGCTAACAGGAGATGTCCCCGATGATTGGAGAACAGCCAATGTTATACCAATCCACAAGAAGGGGAGTAGAGAAGAGCCCAGTAACTACAGGCCAGTGAGCCTGACATCTGTAGTAGTGAAAATGACGAAAAAAAGAGATAATGGATCGCCTAAGAATCAACAACTTTGATGGATCCAAAAAAGCATGGCTTTACTGGGGGCCGATAATGTCAGACTAATCTCATTGATTTCTTTGATTATGCCACAATAGTGCTGGATGAAGGTGGTGCTGTGGATATCGCCTATCTGGACTTCAGCAAAGCTTTTGATACAGTTCCCATCAACCCCATAAAGGGTTGATATTCCTGGAGGTGTCAGTAATATGGAAAACAATTTAGCTTGGCTAGATAAGTGGTCCAAACTGTGCAAATTGAAAAGTTTAACGTTTCCAAATGTAAAATAATGCACTTGGGGAGGAGGAATCCTCTATCAGAGTATCACATCGGCAGTTCTGTGTTGGAAAAGACTTCAGAAGAGAAGGATTTAGGGGTAATGATATCGGACAGCCTTAAAATGAGTCACCAGTGCAACCAGGCGGTGGGGAAAGCAAATCGTATGCTGGGGTGTATAGCTAGAGGTATAACCAGTAGGAAGAGGGAGATTGTGATCCCGCTGTATAGAGCTCTGGTGAGGCCACATCTGGAATACTGTGTCCAGTTCTGGAAACCTCATCTAAAAAAGGACATTGATAAAATAGAACGGGTCCAAAGACGCGCTACATAAATGGTGGAGGGTGTGAGGCATAAACCATATCAGGAAAGACTTAGGCCCCATTCACACATCCGTGTCAGTTTTTACTGTCAGGAAATCCTGATCAGGAGGCCTTAAATGTCATCAGGAAAGTATCAGGATTTCCTGACAGTAATCCGTTTTTACCTTCAGGAAACCATCAGGAAAAACCTTCAGGATTTACTGATGAGAAAAATAGGACATGTATTTCTGCAAACTGGATGGTCACAGCTTGCAGAATTACATCTCCCATCATGCTTGGCTGACAGGTCATGATGAAAGTTGTACTTCTGCAGCCTGTGGCCATCCAGGTTGTAGAAGTACAACTCCCATCATGACTTGTCAGCAGGGGCATGGTGGGAGTTGTACTTCTACAACCTGGATGGCCACAGGCTGCAGAAGTAGAACTCCCATCATGTCCTGTCAGCGTCGAGTGGCCGCGGGGGGTGCGGAGGTGCCGCGAGTGGCCGCGGGGGGGGGGGTGTGGGGGTGCCGCGAGTGGCCGCGGGGGGTACCTGCAGACAAGGATGCGGACGAAGAGGGCAGGACGACGGGGCAGAGGCGGAAGGTGAGTGGAACTCCGGACGCTTTCCTGATGGACCTAGTGGGTTTTTTCTGCCGACAATCTTCTATGTTTCTATGTAAGTTGAAACATTGTATCTGTTAAGGCCGTGCTTCTCCACTCCACCCCGCCCACTAGAAAGTTCTAATTTTCTCCCAAACAGTTATAAAAGGAAGAGTCAGTCACCTGGTATTCTGCAGAGACCAGAGAAGTGAAGAGACTCTGCTAGACCGCACAGAAGACGAAGAAGAAACCGCTGTTTCCTGTGAACCCTGACTGTCTGGACTTATTACCCATTGGGGTGCACCACATCTTACCATCCCTCCCAGAGAGCAGTAACACCTGGTGACACCTCAATAGTGTCTGAGGGCCGAGCACTGTCACCACTTCAACCGGGCGCTACAGACATATCTGAATACTTAGGGGCACATAAGGGGGGATGCAACATGGATTTCAAAATTTTAAATCCAGCTGTGGCACCTACCCTCCATGTCCGTTCACTGCAGATCATATCAGGAAGCCCATTCAGCTCAATAGTCGTAGTATAATAATTTTACTTAATATTTAAAAAAAAAAAGGATGTGTGAAAATTCATGGGAGCGTTATTAAAAAAAAGGTGATTCCCGCTACAGATCCTGTCTGTGCTAGTCGCTCCTCACAAGTGCTTCTGCTGCCATCTACTGGTGTCTGTGCTAAGTCCTTCTGGGTCGAAGAGAGCCCATGTGCGCGCGCTGTCTACTGCTTTTCTGGGAGAAAGCACCATTTTACAACGCTGATCCACCAGCGTCCAATGATGTCATAGAGAAGAGGTGAGTATACACAGCTGATTCACCAACGGCCATTGCTGTCCTAGAAGAAAACTTAATTTAATGCAGCTGGCCCACCGATGTCCACTGCTGTCCTTGGGAGATAGTGTCACTTTACGCTTCTCAATTACCAATATCCACTGCTTTCCTGGGAGAAAATTGATGTTACGCCGCTGATCCGCAGATGTCCACTGCTGTCTATGGCAGAAATTGAAATTTTACTTTTTTTAAATTGTGATTTTTCCAACTTTTGACACTTGAATGAACATGCATTACCACATTGGTCCTTCTGTAATAAACCCAGTACTGCAGCTGCTATAGTTTGGCTGTTTGGCTTGAGTAAAACATTTCCCACACTCTGAATATTAAAATGGCTTCTCTTCTGTGTGAATTCTTCGATGTTAAACAAGATTTGATTTTTCAGTAAAACATTTGCCACGATCTGAACGTAAAAATGGCTTGTCATCTGTGTGACTTTGATGTTTAAATATATTATCAGATTTTTTAAAAATACATGATTTCTTAGAAAAACAGCCCCTCTTTCTGAACATGGAACTGGCTACTTTCTTTTGTGAAATTTGATTTACAAGTAAAACATTTCTCACATTTTGAACATGAAAATGGCTTCTCTTCCGTGTGAATTCTTTGGTGTTTAACAAGATTTGATTTCAGAGTAAAACATTTTCCACATTCCGAACATGAAAATGGCTTCTCCCCTGTGTGAGTTTTCTGATGATGAACAAGAGATGATTTGAGTAAAAATTCTTCCACAGTCTGAACATGAAAATGCCCTCTCCCCTATCAGATATTTTTTGTGAGTAAAACATTTTTCACGTTGTAAATATGAAAACTGAGGCTTTCCTATATTTTCTCTTTGATGCTCATTGTCTTTTCTGTAAATGTCAGCTTGCTGTGATGAGCTCCACGACGCCACCATAGAACAATGCCAACATTTACCTTAGTGAGGGACCACAGCTTGAAGAACATTTGGACATCCAGGGTATGGAACTTTTCTTCCAGATCATTTTTTGGATTTTCACAAAAAGATGGAAGAACGATGTCTTGTGATCGGTGGTAATCTGAAACCACCTTAGGTAGGAAGTTAGGATCTGTATTCAGGATTATCCTATCTTGGATAACACAGTAGGGACAGGCTATGGTTAGAGCCTGGAGCTCACGTATCCGCCTTACTGAGGAGATGGCAACTAAGAAAGCAGTCTTAAAGGAGCGTAGTCTCAAAGGAGATCTAGAAATACGTTCCAAGACTACATTTAAATGCGGATAAATATTTTATAGGGTAGGATTAATTTTTGATGCCTCTTTTATAATCTCTTGATCCAACGATGGTCGGCTAGGTTGGTATCATGCATAGCGGATAAAGCAGAAGTTTGAATTTTAAGGATAGCAGGTTTAAGACCTTTAACTAAACCTGCCTGTAAGAAGTCCAGAATTTGAGGCATGTTGGGTGGTGATGGCATCTGAGGTGGAGAATCACACCAGGCACAAAAAAAAACCTTTACACAACTTCAAATATATCTTTGCTGTGACTGGTTTCCTGCTTTTTATCAGCGTGGAAATCACCACATCTGAAAGTCCGCTATTCTTAAGGATGGACTTTTGAGGACCCAGGCAGAAAGAAGAAGATGAGCTGGGTTGGATGGTATACCGAACCCTGATGAAGGTCCTGTAGAAGAGGGAGATGTAGCGGATGGTCTATCGCTAACTTTTGAAGAAGACCAAACCAACTCCTCTTGGGCCAATAAGGGACAATTAGTATTACAGTGGTCCTTTCTGTTAGGATCTCCTGTAGGACCTTTGGCTTGGTGAAAGGACCAAGGTTGGTCTAGAGCTACGGATTTAGTGAAAAAAGATGTCCACTTTCCGGTTGTTCCTGGTAGTGAACGGGTCTATCTCAGGGACTCCCAGTAAGAGGTGGCCTGATTAAAAATGGCGTTCTTCAGAGACCACTCTCCTGTATCTATGATCTCCTGCTGAGGAAGTCCGCTTGAATATTCATTGTTCCCTGAGGTGGATAACAGACAGAGATCTGATGTTTCTTCTGCCCAGATGAAAATCTTATCGATAGGGACTGCAATGCGGTCACCTTTGAGCTGCCCTGTCGCCTTAGATGGGATACAGCTGACATGTTGTCCGATAACACGTGAACGTGTGCATTCTTTAATGTATGCTTGGCTTGAAGAAATAACATCTGCACGGTCTTTAGCTCTTGGTAGTTGGAAGACATGTTTGTCATGTGGGAGGACATGTTCCCTGAAATATTTGAGATCCCATCTGGGCTCTCCACCCTAATTTGCTGGCATCTGTGTACACTAGTATTTTGTGGTGTAGATTGCAGGAAACTATTTTGATTAAGTTGTTGGTCTGAAGCCACTACTTTCGAGATCTTCTCACCAAGGGTGGTTGAGGGTGTTTACGCCCCAAGTCGTTTTTAGAGGCATCTGGAATGGGCTTGGCTCCAGGACACCGCTAATATGCAGGAAGTATGCAGGAAGATCCAAGGATCGATATCGCCTCCATATCTTGCGCTTCTTTTTCCTGATTCTAAGAATTAGTTTCCCTTTTTTGTCTGCTGAGCGAAAACTCATCTGTAATTTTGAGTCCACCAATATTCACAGGAATACTTTTTGTTGAGACGGGGTTAAATCAGATTTTTTTTTTAGATTGATTATTGAGTCTACTGATCCCAGTAGGACTGAACCATCTGGAGATCCTCCTGTAGTTTCTGGGTATATTCTGCAATCAGAAGAAGCTGCAACACGTGGTGACACCTCGACAATGTCTGAGGGCCCAGCATTGGCAACACTTCATAAAGGGACATAAGGGGGGGGGGTGCATTCACCATGGATTTTAAAATTTGAATATAGCTGTGACAAAATGATCCATCTACCCTCCATGTCTGTTCAGTGCAGATGGTAGGAGGAGAGGGGGCAACCTTGTGTCATTCCTGTGAAGATGTCGAAGGGCAAAGTATTATGGTGCGTTTACACAGAGATTTATCTGCCAGGTTTTGGAAGCCAAAGCCAAGAATAGATTTGAAAAGAGGAGAAATCTCAGTCTTTCCTTTATGGCCTTTTCTCTATTTATAGTCTATTCATGCCTTTGGCTTCAAAAATCTGTCTCTCTTTGTGTGTAAACGCACCATGAAGTCTGTTGATCTGGAGTTGCCGTCAGTTTCTGTGTAAGTTATAATATATGGGAGAATATAAGGCCAAACCGTCTACGCTGAATAGTGGTGGGAATACAGGGCCATGAGGTCTTGTCGGAGGCCTTTCCTGCATCTAAACTAAGTATAATGGTCAAAGGTCATGAGGGGTCGTGAATTCGATCACTTATGAATTCTTAACCCTAGTAACAAGCACTCGTCATTACCGAGCCATGTCTGTGAGCGCGGGACTATCTGTGTTTTGTCTCTTTTTTTTTTAACAGAGAAAAGACCAAATATCGTCACGAAAGGAAAAAGGAGCTCAACCAAATGTATAACGCTGATTTAAAGATGGAATAAAAAATAAATAAATAAAGTGAGTATATTACATAGCTGCTAGTGATCACAACCCCTGTTTTTTTTTTTTTTTTAATTTTCACAACAGGTACCGCCGGGACTGTGATGTATATTAAAATTTAGGCAGAATGACAATATAGCTGGAAAACTGACAGGACACAGAGCTTATAATATTCCACACAGAATAGTTACAGCCGGTGACTGAGGAGAATGTGTGACTGTTCTCTGCATTTAGTGGTCACTACTCACCTGGGCGGTTACCTGTAGTGATGTCCTCCTTATACTGCTCATCACTGCTGTCATCTGTCTCTCTTCTTTTACCCTTATGTCTATGGCATTCATAGAGTTTAGATGTTTCCCCATAGGAATGTCTCCCTTATACTGCTCATCACTGCTGTCATCTGTGTCTTCTTCTTCTTCTTTTACTACTATGTCCATAGCCATTTTATGATTCAGATGCTCCCCGATAGTAATTTCCTCCTTGTACTGCTCATTACCGCTCACATCTGTCTCTGGAGCATTAATATTGTTCACATCTTCCCCCTGATTCATAAGATGTGAGAGAAATATTGTAGAAGTCATCAGACAGTCGGAGAAGTCAGGTGGGATGTACAGATCATAGGGAACATCTCCATCTACCTGATCCTGTGGAAGAAGAGGACGGGGACATCTCTCTGGTGCTGTTCTCTTACTGGATCTGACTGGAGGGAACACATACAGAGACTGAATTCATTCTTTCCATCCAGATAATACAGAGAGGAGGTGTGTATATAGTCCTGTCTATTACCTGCTGATGGGAGGGGCTGCTGATCCTCCAGCATCACATCTTTGTACTGATCCTTGTGTCCTTCTACATACTCCCACTCCTCCATGGAGAAATAGACCGCCACGTCCTGACACCTTATAGGAACCTGACACACACAATGATCACACAGTCATCCCCCACCCCTCCAGTGGTGTTACTGTATAATGTCCCAGCATTCCCAGCAGCCACAGTCTCACCTCTCCACTCAGCAGCTCCACCATCTTGTTGGTGACTTCTAGGATCTTCTCTTCCTCCATTTCCTCATGTATCAGGGGCCCCGGGATTGGGCTCAGGGTTCTTCCCCATCCTTCACACCCAGGGCCCCACAGCGCCCACTAGAGGACTTCTTCACTACTGTGTAATCCTGTGTATGGAGAGATACATTACTATCACTCCATCCATTCCCAGAATCCCTCACCTCCCCAGTCCTATCCATCTGTTATTCATAGATAAGAATGATGTCATGATGACATCACTCCCAGAATCCCTCACCTCTCCAGTCCTATCCATCTGTTATTCCATAGATAAGAATGATGTCATGATGACATCACTCCCAGAATCCCTCACCTCACCAGTCCTATCCATCTGTTATTCCATAGATAAGAATGATGTCATGATGACATCACTCACAGAATCCCTCACATCTCCAGTCCTATCCATCTGTTATTGCATAGATAAGAATGTCATGATGACATCACTCCCAGAATCGCTCACCTCTCCAGTCCTATCCATCTGTTATTCCATAGATAAGAATGATGTCATGATGACATCACTCCCAGAATCCCTCACCTCTCCAGTCCTATCCATCTGTTATTCCATAGATAAGAATAATGTCATGATGACATCACTCCCAGAATCCCTCACCTCTCCAGTCCTATCCATCTGTTATTCCATAGATAAAAATGATGTCATGATGACATCACTCCCAGAATCCCTCACCTCTCCAGTCCTATCCATCTGTTATTCCATAGATAAGAATGATGTCATGATGACATCACTCCCAGAATCCCTCACCTCTCCAGTCCTATCCATCTGTTATTCCATAGATAAGAATGATGTCATGATGACATCACTCCCAGAATCCCTCACCTCCCCAGTCCTATCCATCTGTTATTCCATAGATAAGAATGATGTCATGATGACATCACTCCCAGAATCCCTCACCTCCCCAGTAAGCAGGAAGAGTATGTGTAGGGTGAGGGTTATTATCCTCTCGGCCATCTTGTCTCTGTCTCTCTCCATGGTTGATGGGTCGGTCTCTTATATAGAAGATATCAGCAGAGGATCCTGGAGAGATGAATAGAAAGTAGAGGATACAATGTATAATAAAGAATGGGAAGAAAAAGTACAACAAACCCGGCACAGCGATAGAAAGAAACACGTTATGAATGTGTAAAGATGTTTGAGCTCTTGTGATGCGTCATAGAAAGAAAACTTTATCCTCACAACTCAGCACCGCAGGGACGGGGCAGGGGGGGGAGGTTGGTGGGGGCTACCTGGTGCAAGAGGTCAACCTGGCCGCCAACCCAACCTTCCTAAGGTCACTGTGTTCCTACTATTAAAGGACACCTGCCACCCCCCGTGCGGGGTGACAGGCTCCCGACCCCCTGTTAGATCCCCCTATACTTACGTGATCCCGCCGATTTCAGCGCCCGAAGCGCGGCGCGCGCTGACAGCAGAGTCAGATGCCCATAGAGAATGAATGGGGAGTCCGATGCTCCGTCATTCTCTATGGGCATCGGACTTATCTCTCAGCGCGCGCGCCGGGCTTCAGGCACTGAAATCTCCGGGACCCGGCCGGCTCAGGAAGCGGGACCCGGCGGGATCACGTAAGTATAGGGGGATCTAACAGGGGTCGGGAGCCTGTCACCCCGGCACGGGGGGTGACAGGTCCTCTTTAAAGGGGATCCAGTGTTAGAAAAACATGGCACACTTTCTTCTTCTAGAGACAGCACGACTCTTGTCTCCAGTTCCACTGTGGTTTGCTATTAAAGTGACTGTACCACCAGGTCCAGGCAGAAGCACTGGAGGCGGTGGACCCACCCTTAGTGGAAAGAAACCCCCGCCCCTCTAGGATAGGGTTTCATGTACTAATGGAGTCACGTCATGGAGTGGCTGGGGTTTTTTCCCAATAAGGGGGGTCGGCCGCCTCCAGTGCTTCTGCCTGGGCCTGGTGATACAGTCACTTTTAGCCAAGTTTAAAAACCGCACCCAGCCTGGAGACCAGAGTGATGCTGTCTCTGGAAGAAAGTGGCCATGGTTTTTTTTTTTTTTTTAAATACATTTTATTAAGGCCCAAGAGCACCCTTATACATGACCATCAAAGTGTTTGATATTTGAGGAGCTTATAAAATGTACTCGTGTAGCCATCAGGCCCAGGTGCCTCAGAGTTTTTAAGAGACGCAATGGTTTCCTTAACGGTGGTCGAGAAGATGGGGGCATTAGGAAAGTGGAGTTGTTCTGAAGTTATACAGGGAGGTGTAACTTTATTGAGAATTGTATCAGGGTTTGGGGAGGGAGAAGTAGTGCTGGTATAAAGGTCAGTATTGTACCTGCCCAGCCAGTCAATTATTTGCTTCGGGTAAAAAAATGTTTTATAATGGGTTGAAAGGGTTTGAGCCCCCTGCAGATTGGCCAAGAGGTTTCCTGTTTTATTACTAAATCAGCGATTGCGGCGTTAAGTGTAAGTGACAGGAAGAGTTCCCTGTCACCTAACGCAGTGTGACTGTGGGGGTCCTGATCGTTGTAACGGACCGCCGGAGGTCTCTCACCTTCCTCTGTGCGGTCCGATCGGCGATCTGTGTAATGTAATAAATGAATGTAACAATCCTGAAAGGGACTTAAAATGTGTAAATAAAAAAAGTAAAAACCATTATTACACTACCCCAAAGCCCCTCCCCAATAAAAGTTATAATCACCCCTTTCCCATTATATAAATAAAAACATATAAAAATAAACATATAATATACTGTAGCGTGCGTAATTGTCCGATCTATTAAAATATAACAATCGTCATCACTAACGGCGAACGGCAATAAACCAATTACCAATTATTTTTTTTTGTTACATTTTATTATATAATATATATATATATATATATATAATATATAATATAAAATGTACCGGCGCTGCCCGGGTATAAAGTGTCAGTGTTAATTAGATTTGTTCTAAGGTGCCCAGGAGGCAAAGCTAAAGGTATTGTTTCATCTGAGTTAATCAGTGGATTAGTGTATACCTGTAGTGCATAGTTGGAGGGGTTCTGTATACCCACAATGTATAGTTTTTAGGGGTCTCGCATATCTGTAGTGCATAGTTGGGGGGCTGTATACCTATAGTGTATAGTTGGGGGGGGTCCTGTATACCTGTAGTGTGTAGTGGGGGGGGGGCTGTATACCTGTAGTGTAGTTGAGGGAGGTCCTGTATACCTGCAGTGTACAGTGGGTGAAGGTCCTGTATACCTGTACTGTATAGTTCGGGGGTCCTGTATACCTGTAGTATATAGTTGGTGCTTTTGCTGTACAACCTATAATGTATATTGGTGGAGGTCTTGTATACCGTAGTTTATAGGTTAAGGGTCCTGGATACTGTAGTGTTAATTGGTGGAGGTCTTGTATCCTGTAGTATATAGTTCGGGGGTCCTGTATACCTGTAGTGCATAGTTTGAGGGTCCTGTATAACTGTAGTATAGAGTTGGTGGAGGTCTTGTATACCTGAAGTGTAAAGTTTGGGTCCTATATACTGTAGTAAAATAGTTGTGGAGTTTCCTGTGTACCTGTGGTATATAGCTTTGGGGTCCTGTATACCTGTAGTGTATAGTTTGGGTCCTGTATACCTGTAGTATATAGTTGATGGAGTTCCTGTAGACCTGTAGTATATAGCTTTGGGGTCCTGTATACCTGTAGTAAAAGTTGGTGAAGTGCTGTATACCTGTAGTATAGAGTTGGTGTAGGTCCTGTATCTGTAGTGTATAGTTTTGGGGTCCTGTATACCTGTAGTGTATAGTTTGGGATCTGTATACCTGTAGTAATAGTGGTGGAGGTCCTGTATACCTGAAGTATATAGTTGGTGGAGGTCCTGTATACCTTTAGTGTATAGTTTTGGGTCCTTTATACCTGTAGTGTAAAGTTCGGGGTCCTGTATACCTGTAGTATATAGTTGGTGGAGGTCCCATGCACTTTTAGTGTATAGTTTTGGGGTCCTGTATACCTGTAGTGTCCTGTATATGCAGGAGGGTGTATTTACCATTAGGCAACTGGTGCGTAGGGTAGCACCTTGCATAGGGGCAGTACCCTCCGTTCAGACTGCCAAAAAATCTTTGGTAGGTCTTGTATAGCGGTGTTATCCAGTCACAGTATGGCGGTATTGGTCAGGTCTGGCATGCAGTGTTATTCAGGTCACAGGTTGGGTCGGTATTGGTCATGTTGGTATGGCGGGTTATCCAGTCACAGTATGGCGGAATTGGTCAGGTCTGGCAG
>NW_027208535.1:0-55674 GCF_027789765.1 Dendropsophus ebraccatus | reverse complement strand
CAACGCGCTGTGTGTGAAGCTCCTGTCTCACCTCGCTCCTCATCATCACCAATCGTGCTGCCATGCACTTAATGGCTGATGTGGGACCGACCGGAGCCGGGAGCCTCACACACAGCTGCATCGCCGAGCAGGTAATGCTTCGGGGCCAGGGCTGCGGGCGGCCGGGGTTAAACGGGCCGTGTCCCATATCTGCATTGGAATGACAAATTCCGCTGCGGCCATGGGACTCCATAGAACTTCACTATACCCGGATCCGCAGTGGATTTCGCTACGTGTGAACTCACGTGTGAACTCACCCTATAGGAGGGTTCTGTCTTTAGAACTTACTGTAGTGGTATAGAAAAAAGACTGGTCTACACGTTCACTCATTGCTTATTGAACTATGTCAACTCCAGACTCTGTAAAAGCAGACAAATTTTTTCTCATTTCAGACTGCATGCTCCTTAATATAATTCACACCAATATTTTTTTATGTATATCAGTATATAAAATACTTAACATCGGTTACACTCTGAATTTGTTAAGTAAATATAAAATGCAAAACCCACATTCACTGAAAGATGTTTAAATATTGCAGATCATTGTGTCTCTGCATTTATGGGGTTGAAGTCCATTTTTATGCCATTTATGTGGCTGGACGGCTGATAACATGGACCTTCCCCCATCTAGTGATTACAGATTTGAATATGAAATTCTCACTTGGGAGGTTGACAGATTGGAACTAGTTTACTACCAAGATACATGGTAAGTAGGACAGATACTTGGTTTATGGATAACTTAGTCCAAAGGGACAAGAGATCATTGTTCCTTCCATATTTTGACTATTTTACCTATTATAATTTTGTGGTTGAAGCAAACATTATACAGATGTTTTACTACTTTGGCACACAACATTACAAATATTTTCTTCTCTCTGTGGAGTAAAACCACCTGGACATATCCTGCAGGACTCCAAACCGGAAATATATACTCACATACACATATTAGACTTTTTCCTGTACCAGTACTGTCATTTAAAAACTGCAGTAGAATCTTTGGAGTTAATTTTGACACAATTTTTTGTAAATTTTTGAGTTTGAGTCAGATACATCACTTTTTTGGCCCATGTTCACAGGAAACAATGCACACTTTGATATAGATCTTGTCTCCTTAGGCGGCAGCTTCCCTCATTACACAAATCCTGTACAATCAATCCAATGAGCATTGACATTTTGATAATATAGTCAAAATTCTCCTATGCCTGATATTGTGCTCATATATTAAGTGATATCTCCTGGAACAATAATCACATATGCTGTGTTGTACTGCAGATATGTTGCTTGCTGCTACATAGCTATAGGAGCCTAAACTCTATGTGTGTGTATAGTAACCTTATTATTTTTGATTAAGTCAAAAGCTTGTTTGTATGATGTCTTCTCCGTCCCCTCAGATCCAAGTAGGTAGAAGTATGTTGGGAGCAGGCCCCACTACAACCTGGCACTGGCCCACCGAGAAACGAGTGTTAGAAGCTTGACCCTTACCAGCCACCATACCCATGAAAGGAGTGATGTCACTTGAACTTTGTGGGCTGCATGCAACACGCTGACTGTTGCAGTGGAGCCGCCGGCAGGGGCCCGCTCCCAACACACATCTAACCTACTCTGGATCCAAGGGGACGGAGAGGACATCATACAAACAAGCCTTTGACTGGGATACGCTATTGTGTTAGCACTATAAGGATCAGTGCACCGCAACTAGTTGTAGCGCTGTATACTATTATATAAAAGTTTTCAATTGCGCACATAGTATTGAGTTACCCGGAAGAAATAGAATGACTAGTATTGTGCCAGTAGTAAGGAAACATACTTAGTACTAAGAGCATTTGCTGGCAACAGTATTGTGGGCACAATGTAGTTGTATTTGTGGACACTGATAACGATTTGTGCCTAAATAGACTGTGGATATCACTGAACAATCACTACATGCTTATGTCTGTTAGCACTACAGAATACGTCAGGCCAACAAAACACACAATAACTAGGCAATACATGCAGTGGTGAACAGAAATCTTCATTTGCTGATGCAGGGCTTTAGACCAGGGCCTCTTCTACAGGAAAGTGTACGCTTGTGTAAAGAAACTGGAGCATACTGCAATCCACATGATCCAATCAGCTATGTACTGGGGACTATGTTATTTCCTGTTTGACTGATTTTCTCTCTCGGTGTGGTTTAACCATCCAATAATAACAGAACAAAAGGATCAAAGTAAAATGAAGAGGCCAATGACATAAGTTTTAGAAACTGAAATATACATATAATGTATGTGGGTAAAACCTAAAGACCCCCGAAACAAAAGAGCTATGAAAGTATTTCTAATACTGCATAACACACAATAAAAGACCTTCCAGCCAGGAAATGTAGATAAAGTGGGGCCAATTACAGGACTATGGGGACCCCTGGGCAAAATATGTGTACCTCCTTTTTTTTTTTAGGAAAGAAGATACTGTTGAGTAATACTTCCATACTACACATATTAAAGTGACCTCTGGGTACCACAATCTGACTCCCCCAAACCACTTGTACCTTCGATAGCTGCTTTTAATCCAAGATCTGTCCTGTGATCCTTTCGTTGATGCAGTGATGCAGTTATTGTCCTAAAAACAACTTTTAAACTTGTAGCCCCGTGCAATGGGAGCATCTCTGCCCTAACTTTGCACCACCCCTGCATCCCTTCTCCCCATCTTCTTCATTATAGGAATACACTGGACATTTTCTCCATGCTGAACATGTGGTTTAACGATCCAGCCCATGTGCTGGGCTGAGACAGCTGATGAATAGAGACAATCTGCCTGGAGTATTCCTGATGATGAGGAGGTGGGGAGGAGGGGACAGATAGGTTGTGCCAGCCTAATGCATATGTATTGTAAGCCCTGACCGTTGGGCACTGTGCTGCCAGTTTAAAAGTTGTCTTTTAGGCATACACTGCATCACATGCCGAACGGGCCCCAGGACAGATCTTGGATTAAAGCAGCTATCCGAAGGTACAAGTAGTTTGGGGGGGGGGGGGCAGATTGTGGGTACAGAGTCGCTTAATACCATCCTCAGACAAATAATATTCTGAAATATTGTACCACAATACAGCTGCAAACTTTCTACTATAGTTAGTCAGTATACGAAGACCAATATTACTAATAACACCACTATACAAGGCCCATGGGGGTTTCTGGCAAAGGTGAGGCCACTGAACTAGGCCTGTGGACCACTCAGGAAAGTTGTGTCACTGTTCAATATAAACTACTTGCTCAACTCCATATGGCACAAGTTAGCACAGTGGCATCTCTTTAGTCTACATCAGTCTATACTCCTGCTTGCCACACATATGAAGAACTGAATGGGACAAGGCTTCAACACTGTGCACAGCTGCTACCAACAGTATGGTATACAGCAGTGCTTCTCAAACTGTGAGGCGCCCCTTAGTTGTTTGGTGAGGCCCCAGCTGAGGAGCCAGTTTTCCACAAAAGTGACTATGATCTGCACAGTCCTTTTGCTGTTTTGCAAAAATATCATTTAGCAACATTATAAAGGGGTTATCCAGTGCTACAAAAACATGGCCCACTTTTCCCCCTACTGTTGTCTCCAGTTCAGGTGCGGTTTTGCAAGCATCCCCGGCCGCATCCTGCAGCCGCCTCATTAGCGGACCGGAGTCGGCAGCCTTACGGCAGCCGCGCCGCCGAGCAGGTACTGTATGCTCTTGGCGGCAGGCTGCGGCTAGGGATAGGGGGATGGGCTGATGCGGCCGGGGATGGGGGGAATGCGGCCGGAGATGGGAGGATGGGCTAATGCGGCGGCGTGGCTGCGGACAGCGATGGGGTTAAAGCACATATACACAGTGGGATGTCAATCCCGCTGCGAGTATGTTGCTCTATAGGGTGAACTGGATCCGCAGCTGATCTCGCTGCGAGTCCGCAGAAGTGAGATCCGCTGCGGATCCGGTAGGTGTGAAGGCACCCTAAACAATACTTACAAGTTGCTATGGTCATTTATCTGATATTTGTTTTCATCCATACTTTGTTTAATTCATCTAATGTCTGGTATATGTTGTCTCCTGATGGACCCTAGAGTGTGGAGTATGGTGTGGTATTAAGGATATTATGATGTATTTATGGTATGAAAATTGTTGAATATTGTAAAAGAATTGTTATACAGTACATATGTTTAAAAATTAAAAAAAAATAAAGATAAATGTAAAAAAGTGCCTGTTGCAACCCCATGGGAACTGTTTTAGCAAGACCCATTGTGGTTTCAAAGTAGCTTCTCAAAGAGCCACAGCAGCACAGCAGGTCATACAATGTAAAGACAGTAACTTTGGGGCAACCCAACCCAACCTCTGTTTCTGGACCACTCAGGAGACTTGTTCCACTATTCTATCAAATCTCTTTGTTCAAGGTCTGCGTCATTCAGAGTAGAGTTACCGACAAGTGTCATATTGTGCTCCTGTAATACAGCATACAGTGGTAAAGGAACACAAAAGGGTAAATTCTGCAACTTAAGATCAATTCCATACATCTATATGAAAATGAGATTTCTGCACGATCTGCAGAAGAATAGTATAGCTGCCGACATCACTATAACAAATCTGCTACTTCTGAATATATCCTAATAGTAACATACAATGCATGTATGATACTACCATGCGGTGAATGCTGTGCTTAAATAATACTACTATGTAATTATTAATTCATTGTAGACATATCAATTCTATACAGTGGCCAAAAAACAGTGCAGCACCATAGTTGGTTCCTGTGATGTAAATTTTGAATAAAGGCCCTATTACACCAAGTGATTATCGGCCATATTCAGCTGATTTTCAGGCGTTACAGTCGATAATCACTTGTAGTAATAGCTCCTGTTAAAAATCACAATGTTGGCTGATCTCTGTCTTTCAACCCTTGAAAGATTTTTGGATGATAACGACGGTCTGCTGGCCGTTGCTCCTATTGCCTGGAGCATCTCCTATGGGCTCCCCAGGCCATCTTTCGATCCTCCCACAGCTCCCCACACACACACTTTTGCCCACTCGCTGTCTGTGCGTGTAATAGCGCCGGCAGCGAAAGAGCAGCGGAGAACAAGAAGCAATCGAACGCTGATCTGACAGGTTGGCGCTCTCGTGCTTCTCACGATCAGCCCGTGTAACAGGGTCTTAAACCAACAGGGAGATGTGATAGTGGAGCCCCCTAAATATCATGCGACAAAAGAACAGACTATTTTATAGTGACAATTACATTAAAGGGAACCTGTCACCCCCCGTGCCGGGGTGACAGGCTCCCGACCCCCCGCTACAGCGCCCTTTACTCACCTGATCCCGCGGGGTCCCGCTTCTGGATCCGGTCGGGTCACAGAGATCTCAGCCGCTGCAGCGCGGCACGCGCGCTGAGAGCGCTGGACTCTCCGTCATTCTCTATGAGCGTTGGACTGCAGTGGCTGATATCTCTGTGACCCGATCGGATCCAGAAGCGGGACCCGGCGGGATCAGGTGAGTATAGGGGGCTGTAGCGGCGGGTCGGGAGCCTGTCACCCCGACACGGGGGGTGACAGGTTCCCTAGCAAACAAACACAAGGATACAGTCACACACTACGCTGCAGGTATGATTTTTCTTCATAATAATAATAATTTTTATTTGTACAGCACCAACAGTTTCTCTTTTTTTTTTTTTTTTTTTGCTTGGACAATACAGGGGTTGCATTTACATCCACACATTACAGAATTCAATAACTACATAAAAATTCCAAAGGAGTGAGGGAGCTGCTTGCAAGAGCTTACAGACTAGGAGGACTGGGGGGGGGGGGTGACACAAGAGGCAGTAAGTGCTTTTTTTGCAGATGGTCCGATTTGTAATTTACTTCTATTTAAAAATCTCAAGTCTTCCCATACTTATCAGCTGCTGTATGTCCTGCAGGAAATGGTTTTTTTTTTTCTCTGAAACAGTGCTCTTTGCTGACATCTCTGAGCCATGAATTGTCCTTACAGGAGAAGTTTTCTGTGGGCATTTGCTACTGCTCTGCACAGTTCATGTCTTGGACAGAGGTGTCAGCAGAAAGCACTCTGTCAGACTAAAAAGGATACATCACTTCCTGCACGACCTACAGCAGCTGATAGGTATGGGAAAACTTGGGATTTTTAAATACAAGTAAATTACAAATCTATATAACTTTATGAAACTAGTTGATTTGAAACAAAAAAAATTCGCTGGACAACCCCTTTAAACTTAAAGGGGTTATCCAGCGCTACAAAAACATGACCACTTTCCCCTCTACTGTTGTCTGCAGTTCAGGTGCGGTTTGCAATTAAGCTCCATTTACTTCAATAAAACTGAGTTTCAAAACCCCACCCAATCTGGAGACAACAGTAGGGGGAAAGTGGCCATGTTTTTGTAGCGCTGGATAACCCCTTTAACTAGGTTTGAACAATGCGGCAGTGAGACCCATCGGAATAAGCCTTGCTGGAAATCACACATACTCAACGTAACTTTATTAAAGCAATGTATATAAAAAATATGTTACTCTCCAGGTTATAATATTAAATGTACCTTTTTTCTTGGTATGTAAGAAAAATAAATAAAAAAAAGACTGTGCTTCACTGTATGCATCCTTAAATGCTGGATTGTCCTGTGAGCCTACCATGTAATAACTCTTATAGTATAGTGTACTGTATAGAATGCTATCATCATAATTCTGATGTTCAATACAATGTGACTACTAAAAAGACACTTCTGATCACTGATGCTTAGTTGCGCTGCAATGCATATAATGCTTCTTTTTGCAGTGGGGGAAGCACGGAGTACTAGATTGCCATTTCATTAGCATAGCGATCCATGCCGCAATATGCAGTCTGCAAAACAGTAGGTCCTATTTTTGTGCGTCACGGATTGCGGCGTGTGAACAGGGCCATTGAATAGCATTGGTCCTATGTTCTGTCCGTGATTGCGTGCACGCAATTGCAGACAGAACAACGCGAACGTGTGAATGTGACCTTATCTCTGCACTCATATAGACTCTACCTCTCCACCCACCACTTAGATACACAACCAGTACCACCAGTGATTACAAACAACTATGGGGGAGATTTATCAAAGAGTGTAAAATATCCACTGGTGTAAACTGCCCACAGCAACCAATCACAGCTCAGTTTTTAGCTCTGGTAAAATGAAAGCTAAGCTGTGATTGGTTGCTGTGGGCAGTTTACACCTGTGTATATTTTACACCCTTTGATTAATCTGGGCCTATGAGTACCAGTACTCATATCCATGATAAATGACACCTCTAGTCTTTACATTACACATCACCCTTTATAGACCGGTCGTACATTATATAGCCACCATCCCAAGCCTTATATAAGCATACATAGTAAAGCACTGTGTAACAGGTCCTAAACATACACTTACCATAGTGGCTGGGGGATTGCACAGACAGTAACATCCCTTTCAGCTGAAATGTCAGTAGCAGAATCAAGCTGAGCAGGAAGCAGAGAGTGAGGGATAGAGAAAGCGGTAATGTTTCACATGTAACCTATGACAGAAGCTGTACACTTTTGTAGGTTGAAGCAACCACAGCAGCTCCTTTCTCTGCTCTCTGCTTAGCAGACAGGAAAAAAACTGACTGAACTAGAAGTACAGCTCTGAGGCAACGAAGCCTTCTCTGCACCACAGGCAGGGGGCAAGTGAGGGACAAACTCTGGTCAGGAAGGCCACTTACTGCACTCTCATGAGCCCTCTTCAACCCTAGACCCCTTTGCCCTTGATTATAATACTTTTGTATGATATAGGAGCACTCTTCTCTAGAGATGAGCGAACCGGGTTCGGGTCCGAGACGATCCAAACCCGAACGTTCGGCATTTGATTAGCGGTGGCTGCTGAACTTGGATAAAGCCCTAAGGTTGGCTGGAAAACATGGATACAGCCAATGACTATATCCATGTTTTCCACATAGCCTTAGGGCTTTATCCAACTTCAGCAGCCACCGCTAATCAAATGCTCTTAGGCTATAATATGCACTCAGTGCAGTAACACTTCACTGTCCATGGTAACTACCACTACTATCTGCCCTTCTCTGATATATGGACACTGCACAGTATTACTTCTCTTTTCCTGTGAGACGTATTTCTCAGTATCTGACCTTATGCTGTGTATATATGCACACTGTACAGTACAAGTTTTCTTGTCCTGTGAGTGGTAATTCTCAGTATCTGACCTTATGCTATATATAATATATATAGACACTGTACAGTATTACTTCACTTGCCCTGTGAGCGGTAATTATCAGTATCTGACCTTATGCTGTATATATATATATATATAGACACTGCACAGTACCACTACCACCTCTCTTGTCTTGTGAGTAAAGTGTAGTTCCAAGTATCTGACCTTTTCTATATAGATATTGCACAGTACTACTTCTTTCTTCCTGTGTGGGGACTAATTCTCAGTCTCTGATCTTATTCTGCATATATGGACACTGAACACTCAGTACCACTTGTCTAGTCCTGTGTGCACAGTATCATTCTGATATCTGCTTTCACTTACCAATTGTGAGTTTTTGGTTTTGTTTAAAAGTTCTCACTATCCTGCCCTTATAGGAGACACAAGCGGTACAAAACTGCTCTAGAACTTATTCTCTATTTGATCCTCGCCAGTTTTTTGTTTACATGGCGGCAGTAAATACAACACAGTGCAGGTGGGTGTAAAGCATTAATGTTCCAGCAAAGGTGGGTGGCCTAAAAACCTATCATAGGAGCATCAGTGCATCAGTCAAAAAGGTAACACAGCAGAGTCCTGGACTTACTAACAGCACCATGCAAGGGCCAAAAATACCTCCAAACATGATCACATCTACTGTCCAATATAACCAATTTTCACACCTATACTTTCACCCTTATGTATTGAAGTGTGGAAGCTGCACAGCTGAAGTGTCTCAAAGGGTTATTAAGTTTGTGTGTACCAAAATATGTGAACCAGTAGGATTTACTTTACTTTCTTCTGTCCTATCACCTCTTCACTCTCTGCTCTTCTGTTGCACTCTTTCCACCCAACCACAGCGCGTCTTACACACGGGATAGGAAGTGAGTCACATGGGAAACAGGAAAGAGAAGTAGTCTTAGTCAGTACTCCCAGGGCCGGTTTTAGACTAGATGTGGCCCTGGGCGAAGTTAAAGGTGGGGCCCCAAATGCTGAAATATTTTAGCAACAATTTAAGGTCCCCATACATGTTACTCTTTTGTTGGTGGTACCTGTTGCTCCTGGTGGGTTCGGCCATCAGCGTAAGGTGTATGGGGCTCTCTGGACAGTCCTCTGACAGATGATATCAGTGGACATAGGGGGTCGAGCTTGATGGAAAATCAACGCCCAACCTCTTTGTTCTCAGAGAGATAAGCCGGCATCAGATCTGTATGGCTATGGCTTTCCCCTCTCATAGAGAACACAGGAACACTCAGATGTGCCAAATTTCTGTGTATGGGGAGGACGGGACCGGATGGGACAGATAATTGTCAGCTGAAGGATTGTTCAGCCAGCAGTTATTGGAAGTGTACGGCCACTTTTAAGGCCGTATTACACGGCCTGATATTCCGCAGAAGCGAGCGCCAATCTGGTAGAATGGAGCTCGCTTAGAGAGCCTACTACATGGCTCTTTTATGATGCAGCAAAAGCTATGGAGGAGATTTATCAAACTGGTGTAAAGAAGAATTGGCTCAGTTGCCCCTAGCAACCAATCAGATTCCACCTACTTAGAATGTGAGTAATGAAAGGTGGAATCTGATTGGTTGCTAGGGGCAACTGAGCAAGTTTCATTTTACACCATGTTTGATAAATTTCCCCCCCTATGTGTATATATACAGTATATCATTAGTGATGTGTGTGCAATCCTTGCTGTATATAGTAAACAATAAAGATATATACTACCTGATCATGTTCCCCAGTGTCCTCAGGCCTTGTCTGTGATATATACTACCTGATCATGTTCCCCAGTGTCCTCTCAGAGCGATAGCATCCTGATTCGGACAATTTTCGCTCCATGTATTAGGGCCCTTACTCAGTTCAGAAGGTTACATGCCGGGACTGCCGCTATATGCCAGGACTGCCGCTACATGTCAGGACTGCAGCTACATTATGGGTCTGCCGCTACATGTCGGGACTGCCGCTACATGTCGGGACTGCCGCTACATGTCGGGACTGCCGCTACATGTCAGGACTGCCGCTACATGTCAGGACTGCCGCTACATGTCGGGACTGCCGCTACATGCCGGGACTGCCCCTACATGCCGGGACTGCCGCTACATTATGGGACTGCCCCTACATGCCGGGACTGCCCCTACATGGCAGGACTGCCGCTACATTCTGGGACTGCCGCTACATTCTGGGACTGCCGCTACATTCTGGGACTGCCGCTACATTCTGGGACTGCCGCTACATTATGGGACTGCCACTACATGCCAGGACTGCCGCTAGTGGTGTAAACACAAGAACTATTTATATGAATTGCATTAAAAAAATAAAATAAAAAAATCACTATAATCAGGACCAAATATTACCTCCATACCGTTATTGAAGAAAACACACTATATATAGGCCAATATTACCACCATAAAGTGACCGCCCCATAATGACTTTATATACACTATATACAGACCAATATTACCGCCATAGAGTGACCACCGCATGACTCTTTATATACACTATATACAGACCAATATTACCGCTATAGACTGACCACTGTATAATGAATGACTCTATATACACTGTATACAGACCAATATTATGTGTCTGTAACTCTATGGCTGTACTTTTGGTCTGTATATAGTTTATATATAGAGTCATTATGTGGTGGTCACTGTATGGCGGCAATTTGGCAATATCATTATGTGGTGGTCAATCTATGGCAGTAATGACTATATATACACTATATACCGACCAATATTAATGCCAAAGAGTGACCACCGCATAATGACACTTTATACAGACCAATATTATTGCCAAAGAGTGACCACCGCATAATGGCTCTATATACAGACCAATATTACCGCCATAGACTGACCACCACATAATAACTCTATATACAGACCAATATTACTGCCATACAGTGACCACCACATAACTCTATATACACACTATATACAGACCAATATTACCGCCATAGAGTGACCGCCACATAACTCTATATACACACTATATACAGACCAATATTACCGCCATAGAGTGACCGCCACATAACTCTATATACACACTATATACAGACCAATATTACCGCCATAGATTGACCACTGCATAATGACTCTGTATCCAGACCAATATTATGTGGCGATCACTCTATGGCTGTACTATTGGTCTGTATATAGTGTATATAGTCATTATGTGGTGGTCACTGTATGGCGGTAATATTGGTCTGTATATAGTGTCATTATGTGGTAGTCAATCTATGGCAGTAATGACAATATATACACTATATACAGACCAATATTAACGCCATACAGTGACCACCACATAATGACTCTATATACAGACCAATATTACCGCCATACAGTGACCACCACCTAAGGACTGAATACCACCTTATTTTTTTTTCTCACCGTATTGCCTTATATACATAGGAGCTGCAGCCAATCACCTGCAGCAATTACATAGGACTGATGAGGCCAGAGAATGGCTGCAGCTCCTATATACAGTCTATTCACCTCAACACTTGGAGTCAGCAGTGCTAATACACACACACCATTATATATATATATATATATATATACACACACACACACCATTTTATATATATATATATATAATATATATATATATATACACACACACCATTTTATATATATATATATAATATATATATATATATACACACACACCATTATATATATATATATATAATATATATATATATATATATATACACACACACCATTATATATATATATATATAATATATATATATATACACACACACCATTATATATATATATATATATATATATATATATATATATATATATAAAATTGAACACGAGGACGGCACTCCAGTAGTGTATAGTGAGGACTTATTCACCCAATCACAAACAGCTATATATATATATATATATATATACACACACACACAGCTATATATATATATATATATATATATATATATATACACACACACACACCATTATATATATATATATGTATATATATACACACACACACACATCCATGAAAACACATTATACAGATACAAACCATCCAGTCCACACACTATACACAGGACATGTAACACACACTACATTCATGCATTATACACCTACATTCATACACATTACACACTACATGTACAGTATACTTACCCCCTCTAGCATGCTGGGTGTAGTGGTACATCCCCCTCATGTACCTTGCAGCAGCAGCAGGCTGTAATCCTCACCCGGCAGCCCTCTCCTCCATCGTCCCGACAGCTCCACACCAGAGCAGGAAGTCACGTGCAGAGAGGAGCTGGAGGGAGAGGGAGGGGGAGGGGGAGCTACACACACGGAGCAGACACCAGCCCAGCGTCCTGCAGCCTCTGCGTGACCCCTGATGGCAGCAGCCGGGGATCACTGCCAGACGCTGCAGGACGCTGTCTGTGCTCTCCTCTCCTACTGGAACTGCAGGAGGGGGCCCCTGGGGGATGGGGGCCCTGGGCATTTGCCCTGCTTGCCCCCCCCTAACGCCGGCCATGAGTACTCCGCATGGCAAGGACGCTGGACAGTGCTCTGTTACAAACTTCTCCATTAGTACCTATACCCTGCATGGTGCAGTGTTAAACCTCTCAGGAGAGGACTAGCTAACAGATCATCTCAACCCACGCCGTGGACTACGAACTGATCCGAGTGGAGCAAAGTTACTGTAAAAGTCTATGAACTCCATCTTCCAGCGCGAGTGTCAGCCAGAAAACCCTCAGCACTCTGCTCATCCCAGGTAACAAGGTCTGGGGCATGTGTCACCTATTAGTACGGTTCAGACAACTCTAGTGGGCATCAGGTGGTGTGAAGACTATAGAAAGGTCAATACACAAGCACAGGTTTCTCTCATTCTTCTTCTTCTAAAGTATTCTTCTATATACATCCCGGAAGAGCACACTACTACTTGGGTTGAGACTCTCACGGCACCCTCCTATCTACTATGCTACCTTAGTACAACTCTACCAACTGTACTACATCCTACTCAGCACTTATCACACAGATCTGCACACCAATTCACCAGGCTACAATGAACCAAAAGAAGCAAAGACTAGACATCAATCAAGAGTGCACTCCACTAGAAACTATGAGAAATTACAAAAATATTTTATTTTATTACGAATCACATAGAACACTGCAAGACATGGTTAAAAACAATTAAAAGTTCCAATCCGGAACACAAGAATTCATGCTCAACCCAAACAATAAACAATGGGCATATGACCTACAGGGGGTTGCATACAAATAATATTGTTACCATGACCCAAAAAAAAGAAGTATATGAAAATGATATAAATGATAAAAATGAACATTAAATTACTTCGTCAGGGTGACGATACGCATGGAGTCTTTCATCCAGGGGTGTTTGCTCCATGACCTCTTTCCTACCCAGGGACCGTTTATTACTTTGTGACCGGGTGATATGATTTATATGGTTTCTTTTTTGTGCAGTTTGTTTCTTTTTTCTTTGATATTGCGAGATTTGATGCATTTTTGGGATCCTCAATATTATGACTTGAATACACTATCTCTTTGACTTATATTATATTAGGTTGTCTATTTTTCACTGCATAATACTGGCGTTACTAGTTTCCTGAGTTTGCTGCACGTTGTACCTGGGGAATTAATGTTCATTTTTATCATTTATATCATTTTCATATACTTCTTTCTTTTGGGTCATGGTAACAATATTATTTGTATGCAACCCCCTGTAGGTCATATGCCCATTGTTTATTGTTTGGGTTGAGCATGAATTCTTGTGTTCCGGATTGGAACTTTTAATTGTTTTTAACCATGTCTTGCAGTGTTCTATGTGATTCGTAATAAAATAAAATATTTTTGTAATTTCTCATAATTTCTAGTGGAGTGCACTCTTCATTGATGTCTAGTCTTTGCTTCTTTTGGTTCATTATGGTCATAATCTAGGCATTGAGTGGCACACCGTTTTCTTAATTATTCTTGGTAGAGCCCCCTATTTTGTTTTTTCACTTCACCAGGCTACAGCGATGTCCACACAATAAAAAATTCCAGCAACGTTTCGATAGTAAAACTACCTTTTTCAAGCATAGGTACAACAAGAACAATACATAACTTTATACCCCCTCCTAGTGTGAGATTGGTTCACACACAGAGGTCTTGTGTGAACAATCAGTGCAAAAACACCCCCCCTACTATCCCATAGGTACTAAGCTGCATAACTTCGCCCCCTCACTGTCGCCTAGGTGACTGACATATACACACATAGAGAGAGCTCATCAGTTATATACTACAGCTCCAATAGTCCATAAAAATCATCATACTGTATCAGAGGCGTTTCACTGGTGGTTTTTATGTGTCTAGGTGTCCAGTTCTGGTTCCTTTTCTTGTATGCTGTATCACACAGATCTGATGGTTCTATGTTCAAGCATTTATTGGAACTTTGTCAAGTGTATGTCCAAGCCCTTCTGTATCTCCTGTTGCCCATTAGCCAATAGTAAAGCAAGTCAACGTTATCCATGAAGTCTGAGATTATTTACTACCACCTGCACACAGGGGCTGGCTGGCAAATTTTAGCCCGGGGGGCAAGCACACAGCACTGGCCCATAAGTAGCAGGCTGGCGGCCCATCCTTTAAGGACCACTCTGGCCCTTACCTATAACATCTTCCTCATTTGTGACCAAATATCCTACTGTGCCCTGTGAAGGGATCAGAAGTCACTTTCCTGTATAAGTCTATGGGGCGGCTCAGCGATGACACGGAACGTACCCATAGACAGATGCTAGGAATGCTGGGTGACCTCTATCGTACTGAGTATATGATGCTGGAAAGCTGGTTGACCTTCATCAAACTGAGTATAAGATGCTGTGAAAGCTGGGTGATCTCCATCATACTGAGTATAAGATGCTGGAAAGCTGGGTGACCTCCATCCTACTGACTATAATATGCTGGGAAAGCTGGGTGACCTCCATCATACTGAGTATAGGATGGTGAGAAAGCTGGGTGACCTCCATCCTACTGACTATAAGATGCTGGGAAAGCTGGGTGACCTCCATCATACTGAGTATAAGATGGTGGAAAAGCTGGGTGACCTCTATTATACTGACTACAAATACAAGATGCTGGGAAAGCTGGGGTTTCTGTATTTATTTTTACAATAGTTTATATCACTTCTGTGGTCCTGTGGGTATAGGCATTCCTCTTTTTAGAACACCCCCCTCGTGTGTGCACCCCCCATTAGTAAAAATAATAATAAACAAAACAACAAACACACATACTTATATGTATCCTCTATGTACTCCTGTATATATGTATCCTCTATTACTCCTGTATATGTCTCCTCCTGTATATATGTCCCCTCTATGTACTGCTGTGTATGTCTACTCCTGTATATATGTATCCTCTATGTACTGCTGTGTATGTCTACTCCTGTATATATGTATCCTCTATGTACTGCTGTGTATGTCTCCTCCTGTATATATGTATCCTCTATGTACTGCTGTATATATGTATCCTCTATGTACTGCTGTGTAGGTCTCCTCCTGTGTGCGTGTGTGTATATATATATATATATATATATTTCCCTTACGTCCTAAGCAGCAGCACATAATGGGGAAGATTCTATCTTCCTGCAATGATAGGACAGATGGTAACAAGCAATAAAGAGTTAATTGCCCCGCCTATAAGGCCCTATGCTGACCCAGCCTCCTTGTGTTTTTTTCTGTCCTTCTGTGGGACAGGTGGTAGGAGGAGAGCAGGGAGCAGGCCTATGTGTGTTTCTCTGCTCTCCTTCCAATAATTCTTCTTTTCCACATGGTCGTGTGGAGAGGGAGAGTTTTTTTGTATATGTATTTTGTTTTTATCCTGCTTTGTTGTGTACAGAGCAAAGATTTTATTTTTCTTAAGGAAGCAGCCGCCATCTCAGTGATCGCTCAGCTTCTATGCTCAGGTCAGTAAGTATTATGGCGCCATCCGCTGCCGGGCTGCACGTGGCTGCTAACCATGGCGCTTCCTGGTGTCTGTCCTCACTCTTCAGAGAGGTAAGTCATACTGCCTTTTTCGTGAGGAATTGTATGGTGCCTGTGCAGGCTCTCTGCCTGGAAGCCTGACCTGTATTGCAGGAGGCCTGTGTGCAGGCTAATGGATATAAATTACATGAGATTTATAATAGTTTATCATTTTTATTATTTTTTTTGCCTGTGTGAGCTCTGTGAGACAGTTCCGCTATGTGATCATGCAGTATGGGTCCTGCTATGTAATAATACAGTGAAAGCTATGGATCTGCTATATGTGTATGCTGCCTTAGATAAGAGCTGTTAGTTGTGCGGTCACTGAGCTGATTTCTTGCACTAGTTGCTGGTTGTGTATTGATTGCACCTGGTATCTTTCTTACACTGGCACTGCTTTTTCTTGTTGCATTGAAGCTATGAAACTGCATTGTGTGTACACAAACCTAGATTTGCTAGGTGTGTATTGGTGACACCTGATGTGTGATTCATTACACCTGAGTGTGATTCCTGGCTCTAGTACTGCGATTGAAGGATGCAGTGAAGCTGTGAGACTGCAGTGTGTGAACACAAGCCCAGAGTTGCTAGGTGAATATTGATTCCTTGCTTCAGTTCTGCTGTGGAAGGATACATTGTGTGAACACAAACCTAGAGTTGCTGTTATTGCACCTGACCTCTGATTCCTTGCTCTAACACTGCTGTGGAAAGATGCATTGTGTGAACACAAGCCTAGAGTAGCTTTTTATTGCACCTAATGTCTGATTCCTTGCTCTAGTTCTGCTGTGGAAAGATGCATTGTGTGAACACAAGCCTAGAGTTGCTATTTATTTTTTTATTTTTTTATTTTTATTACACCTAATGTTTTATTCAGTACTGCTATTGAATGAGGCAGTAAAGTTATGAAACTTCGTTGTGTGAACACAACCCTAGGATTGCTAGTGGTGTATTGATTGCACCTTACATGTCAGCTATAGCTCTGCTTTTTGTTTGATGCAGTGCAGTTATGAGACTGCATTGTGTGAACACAACCCTAAAGTTCCTGGTTGTGTATTTAGCATCTGGGGTCTTTTCTAGCACGGTTACTGATATTTAATGTTGCATTGAAGCTATAAAACAGCATTGTGTGTACACACGCCTAGAGTTGCTACATGTATAGTACTGCTATTTTTAAAATAGTAAAACGAAGATATTGCAGGGTATGATCACAACTTTAGAGTCTCTAGTTGTGTACCGAGTATACCTGGTGGCTGTCTTACATTAGTTCTGCTATTGAAACAATGATCCATTGAAGCAAGGAGGCTGCATCGTGTGAACACAGCCTTAGAATTGCTAGTTGTGTATCAGCTGCTCTGAGGTATCTGGTTTTCTTGTACTACACAGCAGTCTGTTGCCTCTTTACCTGGCACAGGTTTATTTATCATTTTATCTCACTTAATGCAGGAATCTAATGCCCAAAGTTTCAGGGTGAGGAAACCTTTGGCAAAGCTCAGTCACTTATGTATGTGTATCCTGCAAGATTCCACATCCAGATGGCAGTGGAATTTATTTTTGTTTGTAGATTGTATCTTCATTGTAACCCATTACAGAAGATGCTATATCTTAAGCAGATGGTGCTTACTTCTGAGTATGCGTGTCACTCCACATTTGGCTGCCCGATCCATGGCCCCTCCACAGTTGGCTGCCCGATCCATGGCCCCTCCATGCTTGGAGAGGAGCATTAGACTTTGCCAGAGATGGATGTTCTTTCTAATAATACTCTATGTACCATGAGAATCCACCTGAATGGATTGGGGACACTCTGAGGAAGGACTCTTCCTTACAGAAAGGTACAATCTCTGCCCCAGTCTGAAAAGGAGAAGGAAATCCTCCCTTGTTCCCCATTCTATAGAAGTTTCCAGCATGGAAGGTACTGGAAGAAATGATGGATCCGTCACTAAAAGGGATCATCCATCTCAGAGGTCTTGTGGATGGGGGACAAAGAAGCTTGTGACTAAAGCTTCTCTGGCAGCAACCGTGGGTTTACCTTATGGTGCCATATTCTCGACAGTTTCCGATCCAAAGAAGGTAAGTTGTTGGTGAACGTCCATAGATCTACAGTTCTAAGCAAAGAAGGTTCCATATGGAGAACATATGCTCTCTGCTCCCCCTCCTAAAGGAGACTAACCATGCTAGTTGTGAAAGACACATATCTACATGTACCTGGCTACAGAGAAGACTGCATACACCTGCATATACCTAGCTACAGAGAAGACTGCATATTCCTTTTGCATCTTTCTGAAATCACCTCCGCTCCCTTTACATTCACTAAGGTTACATGCCGGGCCTGGGATGACATATATCTATCCTAAGATAAGAAGGGAAGTAGATGGGACACTCTTCTATGTTATGTCAGCTGTAGTCACCATCTGGAGAGAATCCAAGATCACCATTGTCTCCTTCCTGCACGAGTGATTGTTAATTATCAAAAACTTACAGTACTATATTTTCACCTACCCGTAACCATTCCTGGGTCAGGATTCCTAGAACTCCCCATTGGTGTATCTTCACCCAATGATGATTGTCAGGTCTCATGACGTCTGCAAGCAACGAATTGAATCGGCAGGTTGGCATATGTATCCCCTTGCAGCAGATGCTGTCAGTATGGGACCAAAGAATAAACAGCCTCCATTGGGTTATGGTTTATACCCACAGATAAAAGGGCCTCAACATTTTCTTCAGTCAGTGGCAGACCAATCTCACCCTCAAAGTGGGTGGAGGCAACCACCGATCCATCTAAGAAAGGGTGATACAGGCGAAGAAGACTTTGTTCCTAACAGAAGTGGCTGTCATCCAACATGTGAGAGATGAGTGCGGTAAGTGAGCTCCAGTCCACTTCAGCACATCAATCTATGGGGAAGCTATCGGAGTAAGATCGAGAACACATATACAGTGGTGCATATCGATCTTCAGAGCTGCATGTGACCAGTAGCATTACTGTTAAAAGCAGAAGCTGTTTTTGCATGGACCAAGAGATCTATCCAGCAACAAGGGAAGTCACAATACCTTAATGTAAAAGGCTAAAGCCATTATATTACCCTGACAGAAGAATGGTCTCTGGACCAGGAGAAGTTCTGGTGAATCGCCAGATATTACAGCGACCCATTGGTCCCATGGCCATTTCGGGTAAAACCAGGGTGCGTGGTTTTAACTCCCTAAAAACTACTGTGGACAACAATCAGTAGAAGTCTTGTAAAAGACAATGCAGGATCAGTCTCATTAATCCTGAGAGCCACAGATTGGCCCAAGAGGTCATTGTGGTAATTCTTGTTCTCTCCTGAGTAATATGTCTAAAAGGACATTTTGGAGACTTCCCCAGATTCCTCACCTACTGCCCCATGAGGACGGATTATGTCTGGCAAATCACCAGATATTATGGCGACCCTTACGTGGACCTAATGGCCATTTCGGATAACGCCAGAATACGTGGTTTTTACTCCCTAAAACTGCTAGGGACGACAACCCGTAGTAGTCTTGTAAGGACAAGACTGAATCATGCCTCATTACTCCTAATAGCTCAAGAAGGCATGGTTGTTCTCTCCTGATGCATATGTCCAAAAGGACATTTTGGAGACTTTCCCAGAATCCTCACTTACTGTCACAGAAGGGCAGATTGTGTCTGGGTCTGGACCACCTATGATTGACGGCCTGAAGATTGACAGGCCTGATGAGCTGAGGCTTTTTAGAATTGGTGGTAAACATGATTCTGCTATTAAGAGCAGAACCCACAAAGAGAACCTCCCTGAGGGTTAAGGACATTGTCTATCCTGGTGTGAAGAATCGGACTTCTCCCATATCACTGTCTATCAAGGCGATCCTTCGATTTCTCCAGGATGGGTTTGAGAATGGGCTGAAGCTGCGACCGTCAAAGTACATGTCTCTGCTCTTCCAGACAGCTGACTGTCAAAAAAAAAAAAAAAAAAATCCCTAATACAAAGATTTATTAAAGCTACGCAAAGGATTAAAGCAACTGTAATGGATCCAACTCCCAGGTGGGATCCGGGACTCGTCCTTCATCACCTTGAACGGCTCCGTTTTGAGTTCTTATCTTTAGTTGAATTAAAATACCTGACCCTCAAGGTATGCTTCCTAGTAGCTATTACATCTGCTAAACGCAGGAGGATGTTCAGACATTAGGAGCCACTGAACCATATCTTGTTATCCTTCAGGACTTTGGGGGAGATTTATCAAAGGGTGTAAAATTTAGACTGGTGCAAACTACCCGCAGCAACCAATCACAGCTCCTCTTTCCTTTCAGCACTGCCTAAAGCTGAGCTGTGATTGGTTGCTGTGGGTAGTTTGCACCAGTCTAAATTTTACACCCTTTGATAAATCTCCCCCTTTGTCTTTTACCCTTAAGGTTCCTTCCTTATCCAACATTACTCCGCAGATTGAGTTACCTGTTTTTGCCTAAATTCCTCCAATGAGGAAGCGTTACAACGGCACTCTGGTTGTGGGCGGAGCCTTGGGCCTGCACTCTCTGGTTGTGGGCGAAGCCTTGAGAGTTTATTTAGTGAGAACCAGAGAAGTCAGAAGATTTTTATCTGTATCTTTTTCAGGAAGGAACAGTGATTGGAAGTCCTCAAAAGCCACTTTATCCAGATGGATACGGCAGACTCTTGTGTGTTACCAAGAGGTGAGAGTCCAAGTACCTGAATCCATTAAGGCCCTTACCACAAGGGCAATGTCTATATCCTGGGTGGAGGAGATGTGCATTCTCATTGATCAGATATACAAAACTGCATTGTGGTCTTCTTATACTTTTGGACATTAGAACCTCTGGGCAACCAATCTTGGTAAACCGGTTCTCATGACTGCTGTATGATTCTCCCACCCTTTATGTGATCTTGCTATATCCCCATTATGTGCTGCTGCTTAGGACGTAAGGGAAAGTGGAATTTTATACTCACCGTAAATTCTCTTTCCTGTAGTCCGAAGCAGCAGCACAAACTAACCCTCCCTATAAAAGTTTATGCATCATACCTTGAGTGTTTTGGCTTATGTTTTCCTAGATCGTTAGAAGTACACAAGGAGGCTGGGTCAGCATAGGGCCTTATAGGCGGGGCAATTAACTCTTTATTGCTTGTTACCATCTGTCCTATCATTGCAGGAAGATAGAATCTTCCCCATTATGTGCTGCTGCTTCGGACTACAGGAAAGAGAATTTACGGTGAGTATAAAATTCCACTATATATATTCACGAGGGAATATGCAATGCAGGAAAATTTGGATCAGTGTAAATATATATATATATATATATATATATATATATATATATATATATACAGGAGGAGACCTACACAGCAGTACATAGAGGATGCATATATACAAGAGTACATAGAGGAGACATATATACAGCAGTACATAGAGGAGACATATATACAGCAGTACAGAGGAGACATATATACAGCAGTACATAGAGGATGCATATATACAGGAGTACATAGAGGATATATGATGTATCCTCTATGTACTCCTGTATATATGTATCATCTATATACTTCTGTATATATGTCTCCTCTATGTACTACTGTATATACTGTATGTATCATCTATATACTTCTGTATATATGTCTTCTCTATGTACTCCTGTATATATGCATACCCCCCAACTTTTGCTGGGGGGAAAGAGGGACATAGCCACACCCATAACTGCGCTGTATGACCCCATAGCCACATCATCTATTACCATTATATAAGTAACAAATATTATCACCACTCCTTCACCACATAGTTACCACCATACCACTGGTGCCTCCATCTAGGTAGGGTGTAGTAGTGGAGGTATAGTGAATAAGGGGTGTAGTAGTACAGGTAAAGATGAGGGGTGAGGTAGTACAGGTATAGATATGGGGGGTATTAGTATATATGTATCCTCCTGTGTAGGTCTCCTGTATATATGTATCCTCTATGTCAGGGATAGGGAACCTTGGCTCTTCAGCTGTTGCAAAACTACTACTCCCATCATGCCTGGACAGCCATAGGCTGTCCATGCATGATGGGAGTTGTAGTTTTGCAACAGCTGGAGGGCCTTGGTCCCCTCCCCCTGCCCTATGGCCTGCTGTGTAGATGTCCTGCTGTGTAGGTACCTGGCTTCCTGCAGACACCATCTTCTCTGTCTTCAGGCTCTTCTAGCCCAGACACAGGAGAACCAGCTGGAAGGAGAGAGCGCACTCTGGTGGCCGGAGGAAGATACAGCAGTTTGCTTTTTACCATAAGCCTCATAGGCTTATAGAAAGCATAATGGCCATAAAGGGGGCGTGGCTTACCGTCATGGGGGCGGGGCTTTAGCGGCCGCTTCCAGCACAGACCGGATCCACAGCACAGCCGCAGGTAAATATGACTGAAGAGGGCCGGGGCTGTAAGCAGGGGAAGCACTGAGGACTCCAGCCAGCTGTCAGCAGCCATGCGGCCCTGACAACTGGGGGAAAACCGGCCTGGGGGGCATGTGCCTCCCTGCCCCCCGGCCCAGCCCGCCCCTGCCTGCACAGCATATACACCACAACCTTGGGACATCTCCCTTTTCTGTGGGTGGTGGGTCCTACGCCGCTCTGACCACCTGTGACTATAACATCTGTGACAACACTATCCCAAGGGACCCGGTAGTAACCTGACAGGACACTGACCACAGAGGAAAAGGGTACAACCGGCCTTACATCTTAAAAGCAGCCGTGCCATTACACCTGTGTGCCCACCCGGCACTGGCATCACGTGACAAAACCCTAAGGTCTCGGCCATCCACCACAGGAGTGGCATCACACTTCCATCTAGCAAGTGTCCCACCGCTATAACACCATCCGGGGACTTACCACATAAGCATGGTAGAAGTTTAACGTTGGTGGGGCATCTGTGGAAGCTACGCGGCTGAACAGCTTAAAGGCCACACAGCTTTAATTTTTGAGCAAGCGCTGAACATGTTTTTTTGCATTGTATGTGTGGGGGTGGTGGACTGCCTCCCACTGGTTTAACCAAGTTTTCTTTTACCAGTATAGGATAAAGTTGGTCTCTATCTGGAATTCGGAATGTAGGCCTAAGGGGTAGCAGTAAGTTTCCTGTTATGCAGGTACACTGTGTGTTATAGTGACCCATAGTGAGGTTGTCTTCTTGTTACACAATATGAGTTCTGAGCACCAACAATTCAAAATCATAGTAAATACAGCAGTAATGCAATCTAGAAATTGTTATTTAAATAGATGAAATTAGAATACAGTTTCCCCCCCAGAAGTTTTTACTACATAAAGTATATAGTTATAGTAGACATTTCAACTTTTCTATGCATGAAACTCCCAATCACCTAATCATTACATCTTGTCAATACTACTGTAATAATCATAAGCTGTTTAGGACCAAGGGCGCCACCGGGAATACCACTACAATATTTTCCATATGGGGTACCACTTAGGATCCTGATTTCATTGCATGCTAAATAATACATTTTATGTAACCAAAAATCTAATGTAACATATTGCAATAAATGCAATTGAGCTTGTGTGTATTTTTTCATGCCAAATCCTTTATGCTACAATTTACATAAAGCAAACGTGGTTAGGATGAAAGTTTCTCCAAATCCTAGGTATATTAACCATGGCACCATTCCCGTGCCCATGAAATTCCTGTGGTTGGTTACTTCCCACACATGACAAGTCGTATTATGTGAAAGTCTATTGAAGGAATTTATAATGTTTATAGAATAAGTAATGGAGGATTGTTAGCGTTTAACTGCGAGATTTATTTGTATTGTGTCTTATTTCTGGACATATTCTGACTCGCTGGACAATAATTTCCCACCCCATATGGCTCCCCCACAATCTATAAAGGTGAATTCCTTTGTACTGTACTCAGCATTTTACTTCAACACACTCCGAATTGTTAAAAACATGTTAACTAATAAACAGACAGAACAAAATTCCTTAAAGGGGTACTCCAGGGGTACTCTTTCAAATAAACTGGTTTCACAAAGTTATATAAATTTGTAAATTACTTCTATTTGAAAATCTCTTCCAGTGCTTATCAGCTGCTGTATGTCCTGCTGAAAGTTGTCAATTCTTTCCATTGTCTTACAGTGATCTCTGCTGACACCTTTGTAGGAGACAGAAACTGTGCAGAGCAGTAGTAAATACCCATAGTTCTCACAGCTGATTTTCATTCCATTGCAAGTAGTAGAATGTAGTGAGAGTCGGATTTAACTAATTAGCTGCCGGGCTGGTAAAAATAAGAAACAGCAAATGCTTATCTGCTCGCACTTCCTCGGAGCGCTCTTGCTTCAGTCTCCTGGTCGCGGCTAACTAACGACCCGCTCAGCCAATCACTGCCTGTGGCAAGACTGAAGCAGGAGCGCACAGTGGGAGTGCGAGTAGGTAAGCATTTGCAGTTTATTTATTTTTTTACCAGCCTGGCAGCTAATTAGTTAAATTAGTTTACTACAATGAATAGAATACGGACCCACTAGTTTAAATTGCTCAGTTCAAATGTCTGTACGGTTCACACAGATTCATGTGGATCGCTCTTGTATAATAAGTCAGTTGACTGCAGATGTGAGAATGCTATCATCTGTAGGACTGTCCATAGCTACAGGTCCATGGCTATAGATAGCTGTATGTGTTAATGTAGCCCAAGTGTTTCTCTCACTTTGAAAAAACTTTTGAAATCTTTCAAATATGTGAAAAGTTTGGTGGGGATCTGGGGCCCAGATTTATATGTATAAAACAAAAATTGGTGTAATTTGCCTAAAGCAACCAATCTGTGTTATGCTGCGTTTACACGGAACAATTATTGTTCGAATTTGCACGATAACAAACTCGAACGATAATCGTACGTGTAAACGCAGCGATCAAACGACGAGCAAGAAATCGTTCATTTTGATCTTACACATGTTCTTAAATCGTTGTTCTCAAAAACTTCGCAGATCGTTCCGTGTAAACAGTCGTTCACCGATTTAACCTACTGTATGTGCGAGATAGGCTTAAGCGATCGCAAAACAATTTTTCCGTACCATATATCGTTCTGTCTAAACGCTGATCGTAATAAAAAAAAACGTTACTTCGAAATCGTTAATCGTACGATCGGGCGAATTATCGTTCTGTGTAAATGCAGCATTAAACTTTCATGTTTTCAATGCTTAATAATGTATAAAAGTTGAGCTGTTATTCAAATTACAGCAGTTTTTGTTTTTCACACAGATCGATAAATCTGTGCCTGGGTGTTCAGACCCTCACAGAACATTAGATCCTCGGGTTGCTGAGATCTCCGTCTTGCTGCAGGAGACTGGTGCTGGGAAGCAAGCAAAGGGCAGGAGAAGACTGTGGAACATGGAGAGGTAATGCATGAACAGTTTAGGGCAAGGGCTGGACAGACATCGCTAACGATGTCCGTGCAGCATCTGCAAAACGATAATCGAGCTGTGTAATAGGCTCATTAAAGGAGCGCCGATCTTGCAGATCGACTCTCATTTACATTATTGATCAGGCCGTCATTGGCCCATCTAATAAGACCCTAAGCCAAACTTCTCCTAGATCCAGGGGCGCCGCAATCATGAGGCGACCTGAATCGTCTGCCTCAGGCGGCGCCACTAGCTGTCACCATGGGGGCGGCATTTAGTGGCAGATTATAATATGAGCGGTTCGGCGGCCGCCCACATTATAATCTGCCACTGACTGTACCATGTACTGGAGCCCCCCCGCCCCCGGGCAGTATCTGTAATGAGATGCTGTGAGCGGGGGGGGACTGTATTCATAAGCGCCGCGCTGTAATGAATCAGCCGCGCGGTGCTGTTACTACAGTGCGGCGCTTATGAATACAGTCCCCCCCGGCTCCCAGCATCTCATTACAGATACTGCCCGGGGGCGGGGGGGTTCCAGTACATGCATTCCACGTCCGTGATCCGTCAGGATCACGGAACGTGGGAATGCAGCCTTAGTCCCCCGGCTGATGTGCGGCTGCCGGAGGTGTCCCATCCTGTCTCCGGCAGCGCGCGCATCAGAGAGATCCCCGTGCGCCGGAAGTCACAGCCACAGGCGCACGGGGAGCTCTCTCATGCGCGCGCCGCCGGGGACAGGACGGGACACCCCGGGCAGCCGCACATCAGCCGGGACCAGACCAGAGAGGCTCGACGGGGGAACGGAGGGCAGGTGAGTTGTGTGCTGTTTTTTGTTTTATCTGCTGTGCAGGAGGGGGGGGGGAGGGAGAGGGGGACGATCTATAAGGGAGGGGGGAAAGAGGGGGACGATCTATAAGGGAGGGGGGAAAGAGGGGGACCATCTATAAGGGAGGGGGGAAAGAGGGGGACCATCTATAAGGGAGGGGGGAAAGAGGGGGACCATCTATAAGGGAGGGGGGAAAGAGGGGGACGATCTATAAGGGAGGGGGGAAAGAGGGGGACCATCTATAAGGGGGGGGGGAAGAGGGGGACCATCTATAAGGGAGGGGGGAAAGAGGGGGACCATCTATAAGGGGGGGGAAGAGGGGGACCATCTATAAGGGAGAGGGAAGAGGGGGACCATCTATAGGGGGGGGGAAGGGGACCATCTATAAGGGAGGGGGGAAAGAGGGGGACCATCTATAAGGGGGGGGCCATCTATAAGGGAGGGGGGAAAGAGGGGGACCATCTATAAGGGGGGCCATCTATAAGGGGGGGGGGCATCTATAAGGGAGGGGGAGAGGGAAGAGGGGGACTATCTATAGGGGGGGGGAAAGAGGGGGCCATCTATAAGGGAGGGGGGAAAGAGGGGGCCATCTATAAGGGAGGGGGGAAAGAGGGGGACCATCTATAGGGGGGGGAGGGGGACCATCTATAAGGGAGGGGGGAAAGAGGGGGACCATCTATAAGGGAGGGGGACGATCTATAAGGGGGGGGGACCATCTATAAGGGAGGGGGAGAGGGAAGAGGGGGACCATCTATAGGGTGGGGAGAAAGAGGGGGGCATCTATAAGGGAGGGGGGAAAGAGGGGGACCATCTATAAGGGGGGGGGGGGAAAGAGGGGGACCATCTATAAGGGGGGGCCATCTATAAGGGAGGGGGGAAAGAGGGGGACCATCTATAAGGGGGGGACCATCTATAAGGGAGGGGGACCGTCTATAAGGGGGGGGAGAGGGGGACCATGTATAAGGGGGGGAGGGTGACCATCTATAAGGGAGGGGGAGAGGGAAGAGGGGGACCATCTATAAGGGAGGGGGGAGAGGGGGACCATGTATAAGGGGGGGAGGGGGACCATCTATAAGGGGGGGAAGAGGGGGACCATCTATAAGGGGGGGACCATCTATAAGGGAGGGGGGACCGTCTATAAGGGGGGGGAAGAGGGGGACCATGTATAAGGGGGGGAGGGTGACCATCTAGAAGGGAGGGGGAGAGGGAAGAGGGGGACCATCTATAAGGGAGGGGGGAGAGGGGGACCATGTATAAGGGGGGGAGGGGGACCATCTATAAGGGGGGGAAGAGGGGGACCATCTATAAGGGGGGAAGAGGGGGACCATCTCCTAAAAGATCAGCACCCTCCTCTCCTGACATCCTCTGTGCTGCTGGGACTTCTCCTATAGGATTAGCACCCTCCTCTCCTGACATCCTCTGTGCTGCTGGGACCTCTCCTATAGGATTAGCCCCCTCCTCTCCTGACATCCTCTGTGCTGCTGGGACCTCTCCTATAAAGTCAGCCCCCTCCTCTCCTGACATCCTCTGTGCAGCAAGGGACCAAACATTATGTTTATTGGGGACAGCAGTGGGGGGGGCAGTAGTGGATTATAATGTGGGCGGATTGACGGGTGGGGGGGGCGTCATTCTATAGTTCGCCTCGGGCAGCAGAGAGGCTAGAATCACCCCTGCCTAGATCTGACAATCAACCGATTAGGACCACCCACTGGACTCCTAGACCAAGAGTGAGCAGACAGTTAAATTAAAAACAATCTAGTTATACTGAATATATTTCCACAAAACTATACATCAGCTGCTCTAATGACATGGAGATCAGAATGCTCCAATAATGTAGCAGGTTACCTTTAGTAAATCAGAGTAACCCTAACAATAAGCTGTGGCCAGTGGCTGATTATACTGGGGGTGCTTTGAGCAGCTTATACAGTCTTATGGGGCCCATCAAAGATTTTTCTATCTCTAACATCACTCCTTACTTTTCTTATGTTGAAGTTAAAGAGATGAGAGGAAGCTGGTGGTCACAGGAAAGGTGTCGTGGAAGCAAGGTACATGAAATGTGGTTAGAATCTACTGCCTTTATGTTCTGCCTTTAACGTCAGATCTGGTTACAGCTCACCCAGGTACTGAGATTGCCAGCAACAATGGTTGTCACAACAGTGCAGGAGCTCCTTGGCTGGTTGTGCTGATGTCCACTGCCAAGTAGTGTCAGTGCTTATGTGGAGTGTAATAAGAACTGACATAGTAGAACACAGGTTCTAGCCATATATATGTACATTGCTTCCATTGCATCTCCATCACCACTGATTTCCTCAACTCTTGTGTAGGAAAAGTAAGGAGCTGTCATATCATTTTAACTAATAGCACAATGGTCACTTGCACTTGATAAGTAACTTACGCAGTGACTGTATAAGGCACAAAGAGCTGTGGAGAGTCTAATAGGGATGTGGCTGCAGTTATGTATTTACAGAATGTTAGAAGCTATATATTAATGGTTGCCAGAGCCTGCAACCATCAGAGCCCTGCCACCATAAGAGCCTACCACTACAACAGCCCTACCACCATAAGAGCCCTGCTACCATAATAACCCTGCCACCATAGGAGCCTTGCCACCATAAGAACTTCAGGGCATAGACTGGGAGCGGCTGCTGTCGCATACTGATACAGCTAATAAATGGGAAATCTTCAAATCCACATTAAATAACTGTACTGCCAAATATATTCCTATGGGTAACAAATATAAACGGTTAAAATCCAATCCCACATGGCTTACAACCGAGGTTAGAAGGGCTATAAATGAGAAAAAAGGGGCATTCAAAAAATATAAATCAGAGGGGTCAGCTGTAGCATTTAAACATTACAAAGAAGTCAACAAAACCTGTAAAAATGTAATAAAAGCAGCAAAAATTCACAATGAAAGGCAGGTAGCTATAGAAAGCAAAAGAAACCCCCAAAAATTCTTCAAATATATTAATGCAAAAAAACCAAGGTCAGAGCATGTAGGACCCCTAAATAATGGCGAAGGGGAATTAATAACTGGGGATCAGGAGAAAGCTGAGTTACTTAATGGGTTCTTCAGTTCTGTATATACAAAAGAGGATGGAGCTGTGGTGGATGGGGCCAGTACTGAGGTGGGTGGGGCCAGTGCAGCTAACACATGTAATGTACTGAACTGGTTTACTATAGATATGGTCCAAGATAAATTAAACAAACTCAATGTAACCAAAGCTCCAGGGCCTGATGGATTGCACCCCAGAGTTCTTAGGGAACTCAGTTCTGTAATTTTTCTACCCTTGTATGAAATATTCCGTGATTCTTTGCTTACTGGTATTGTGCCGAGGGACTGGCGTAAGGCAAATGTAATACCGATCTTCAAAAAGGGCTCTCGAACTTCCCCAGGTAACTATAGACCCGTAAGCTTAACGTCCATTGTGGGGAAACTATTTGAGGGGCTTATAAGGGACTACATCCAGGAATATGTAGTGGCTAATAGTATTATAAGTGATAACCAGCATGGTTTTACTAAGGACAGAAGCTGTCAAACCAACCTAATATGTTTCTATGAAGAGGTAAGTAGAAGCCTGGATGGCGGCGCGGCTGTGGATATAGTGTACCTGGATTTTGCAAAAGCGTTTGACACAGTTCCTCATGGACGTCTGATGGGTAAGTTAAAGTCTATCGGTTTGGAAAATTTAATGTGTAACTGGATTGAAAACTGGCTTAATAATCGTACCCAGAGAGTGGTGGTCAATGATTCCTACTCCGAATGGTCCCCGGTAATAAGTGGTGTACCCCAAGGGTCAGTACTGGGCCCTCTTCTGTTTAACTTGTTTATTAATGATATTGAGAATGGAATTAACAGCAATGTTTCTATCTTTGCAGATGACACCAAGCTTTGTAGTACAGTACAATCTATGGAGGATGTGCAGATATTACAGGATGACTTAGACACACTGAGTGTTTGGGCGTCCACTTGGCAGATGAGGTTCAATGTGGATAAATGTAAAGTTATGCACCTGGGTACTAATAACCCACATGCATCATATGTCCTGGGGGGAGTTACTCTGGGAGAGTCGCTGATGGAGAAGGATCTGGGTGTACTTGTAGATAATAGACTACAGAACAGCACACAATGTCAGTCAGCTGCTTCTAAGGCCAGCAGGATATTGTCATGCATTAAAACAGGCATGGACTCACGGGACAGGGATATAATATTACCGCTTTATAAAGCTTTGGTGCGGCCCCATCTGGAGTATGCTGTCCAGTTTTGGAACCCGATTCATAAAAAGGATGTTCTAGAGCTGGAGAGGGTACAAAGACGGGCAACTAAACTAATAAGGGGAATGGAGCATCTTAGTTATGAGGAGAGATTAAAAGAATTACATTTGTTTAGTCTGGAGAAGAGACGTTTAAGGGGAGATATGATTAACTTATTTAAATATATAAATGGCCCCTACAAGAGATATGGGGAAAAGATGTTCCAGGTAAAACCCCCTCAAAGGACAAGAGGGCACTGCCTCCGCCTAGAGAAAAAAAGGTTCAATCTCTGGAGGCGACAAGTCTTCTTTACCATGAGAACTGTGAATCTGTGGAACAGTTTACCCCAGGATCTGGTCACAGCAAAAACAGTAGAGGGCTTCAAAACTGGCCTAGACAAGTTCTTAGAGCAAAATAATATAAATGCATATGTATAGAACCGTATTAACTATGTAACTATGTAACTAAGAGCCCTGCCACCATAATGGCCCTGCCATCATAAAGGCTCTTGCAACATAACAGCCCTGCCAACATAATAGCCCTACCTACATAATGGCCCTGCCACCATAACAGCCCTGATAACATAATGGTCCTGCCACCATAAGAGCCTTGCCACCATAATGGCCCTGCCACCATAACGGCCCTTCCAACATAACAGCCCTGCCAACAATGTGTGGTGTGCCACCGGATGATGTTGTGCTATGTTACTATGTTGCAATACAGCTCAGCCAGTGATGGTACTGTTGTGACGCCAGTACTAGTTCAGTGCTAGTTCAGCACACAGGGGTGATGGTATACTTGCTTTTGGTGGTGGCTGACTGTACTGTTTACCAATGGTCCATGACCTGCGGGGTTGTGATAGGTCCCTTGGGCTCTTGTCACAGTGGTCCAGAGTGGAGAGATGACCCACCCAGACTGTCGGTACCTCCACCCACAAAAAGGGGAAATTAACCCAAGGAGTATGTAGCCAGTATGTGTAGGTGCTGGTATAATGATCACTGAATCCCAGTAAAATAAATAAAATGGCTTTACCTATAGTCTCTTGCAATACAGGATACGCTGGTAATAGACAACTTCTTAGGTACAGACTCATGTTCACTGGAGCATGTGGAGCTTAGTGTTAAGCAGTGAAGAGAAAAGGAGAGGAGTTTGTGGTGAGAGCCCCAACCCAGGGTAGTAGTGTGCTCTGACGGAAATTGAGAGATACTTGATAGAGGAATACTTGAGAGAAGAATACTTGTTTCCCTGTTTCATCTAAACCACCTTCTGCCTTGCAGTGTCGGGGTACCTGTCCTATCAGGGTGACACAAGCCCCAGTCTTGGTTACCTGAGAATAGCTAAGTGTCCAAAATTATCCTGTGTCACCTGCGCTCCGAGATAGAGTACGTAGATCATTGTACGGTAGCTTTGCTCTATCCAGGTCAGTTCCTCTGTACTAGGACACTGCCCTGGACTTTTCAGAGAGGTTCACAGCGTGGGCTGGGGTGATCTCTGACTCGTACTCCTTTTGGGGTCTAACACTGCATAGTGTCTGTAGTTATAGCTTTAGAAAGGAAAGTCTCTGGGTTCTCCATACATGTTTGTCTTTGACTACTAACACAGCTGGTCTCTGCCAAAAGTGACTGCACAGGTAAGGGGTTAAAGACTATGTTTAAGAGTTTACCATTCCGTTACCCTGGTGTGCTTCTTGTATTTTTGCACCTCCCCATCTAGAGCACCTAAACCTAGTAGCTGTTGTGAGAGTTTAAGTAACAAGAAAATTGCTAAATAAGTTTGAAAATATGTGTAGAAAAAAAAAAATTCTGTAGCGGTAATTGACCTGATCAGAATTTCATTTATGCAGCATCCCATAAATCCGAAGGATCATTGCTGTATTGAAATAACTCCTGTAATGACTAGTCTTGAATTTTCTAGTCTAAATGTTTTCATTGACATACCATGGTAAGAGTAAAGTATGCAAAATGGAATGCAAACACAGATACTGCATTATATAAATTCTGAAAGATCCCTGTTCCAAATGTGATATCAGATCCATATAAAAATACAAAAAGGACATCCATATATTAAACATGGAACAAGGGCAGAAGTCATCTAGTCTAAGTGTTGTATAGTCAAAGTGTCACTGCAGCTACTGTATACACAGCATTTATGCAGTATCCCAGAACCGTTTGCCACTGCTGTGTATACGTGTATGTAGGTCAGCAATGAAGATTTGGATATTACACACATCATATATTACCTTGCATTACATTCTGGTCATTAGGTGTTTTCATCTATAGTGAGCACATGCTGAAGGATGTTCCAGGGGTTTCGTGTGTGACAGACTGTAGGTTCTTCAGAGGAAGTTTGCCAGCCGCCTCCCTACCTCTGGGCCTATCACAGCCCTGCAAAAGTTTCCCTCCAGTTCTGCCAATGTACCTCAGAGCCTGCTCCACCAATAGGAGAGTATCCTGAGGGTGTCCACCCACAGCTAATTTTTATTTTTGAACTTTAATTTTTTCTCCTCATGTTTAAAAGGCCATAGCCAGGGGCATTGCTAGGGTCCAAAAACATTTGGGGGCACGGGCTCTCTGAGTTGCATCTTGCTCAATAACAGGTTTCACACATAACAGTATGTTTAAATAACACATTTTAAGGTCAGATACCAAATATTAAAAGTCTGAAAGGCTTAAAAATAACAAAACTGTTTACCAACATACCCAATGCTCAATAAATACTTAAAGAGTCACTGTCATATTTTTTTTGTTTTGCAGAAATCAATAGTCCAGGCGATTTTAAGAAACTTTGTAATTGGGTTTATTAGCTAAATATGCCATTATCTGCATGTAAAAAGCCTTTTCCCAGGCCCCCCCTCCTTCCTCTTTTCCATCCACTGCAAAAAATCTGAAAATTGTGACTTGTTGCAGGAGTCGTACCCTGTCTGCTCTAGGGAGAGGGGGGAGGAGGAAGGAGGGAGTTAGCTGGCAGCAGAAAGCAGATAACAGAGGATTACAGGCACAGAGCTGGGTGACAGCTGTAATCCGAGCTCAGACAGGTCACTGGTGACTGTCCCAGGAGATATCGGGTGAGGTATTTGTAGATTAACTCTTTGTTGTCCTGTTTTGGTCTTTTCTTTAGCTCTCTCCATAGGAGAACAATGAAGACAGGGGGGAGAGCTTCAAACTGCTTTTTAATGATAAAAATGTATTTTTTGGCTAATAAACCTAATTACAAAGTTTCTTAAAATCGCCTGGACTATTGATTTCTGCAAAAAAAAAAATTCACTACAGTGACACTTTAAATATAATAAAAAATATTTTTGTAAGACATTTTCAAGGTATACATATCTTATGAACTAAAGCAGCTTATAAATAAACATCTAAATGTTTAATTGAAAGTGCCCTCCTACCACTACTACTCACCTAGTGGGCCTCTGGCTGGAGCCAGTGCTATCTGACTTTCACACCACTAGTTCTACCATCCTTCATCCTGCTATAGGGACCTGTAGTGCAAAACTGTGAGCAACTCAAGTCTTTGACACTTGTACGCTTGTGCACAGGGGCGTAGCTAGGATTCACGGGGCCCCATAGCAAAATATTTTAAGGCCCCCCCCCCCCCATATTTTTCGCTTTATAGGACGCGCCTTTTGATAAGACGCACCCCTGATTTTAGGGGGGGAAATAGAAAAAAAATATTTTGCTTATTGTCACAGTTTGGAGATAGCAGCAGTGTAATTGGTGCCAATCCCCCCATATAGTGCCCCACATAGTAGCCAATGCCCCCATAATATAGTGCTCCCCATATAGTAGCCAATGCCCCCACATAGTGCCCCTACATAGTAGCCAATGCCCCCACATAGTAGCCAATGCCCCCATATAGTAGCCAATACCCCCACATAGTAGCCAATGCCCCCATATAGTGCCCCCCATATAGTAGCCAATGCCCCCATATAGTGCCCCCCATATAGTAGCCAATGCCCCCATATAGTAGCCAATACCCCCACATAGTAGCCAATGCCCCCATATAGTGCCCCCCATAGAGTAGCCAATGCCCCCCATAGTAGCCAATGCCCCCATACAGTGCCCCCATAGAAGACAGTGCCCCCATAGTAGCCAATTCCCCCAGACAGTAGCCAATGCCCCATATAGTGCCCCCATAGTAGCCCCCCTGCGACCAGAAAAACAACAAACAGGCTACTCACCTGTCCGCCGGCCCCAGCAGCTCCTCTCCCGACACTCCGGTCTCCCGTCATCCTCATCTGCCGCTGCAGAACACTTCCGGGACACAGGCAGCGTCTCTGTACCCCGCTGCCTGTGCCGGAGGATGACGGGAGACCGGAGTGTCGGGAGAGGAGCTGCTGGGGCCGGCGGACAGGTGAGTAGGACAGCGATCCCCTCCGCCTGCCCAGCCCGCCCCCTCCATCGCCGCTTAGCCGATCAGGAGCCCAGGAAAGTGCTGCTCATTGCACTTTCCCGGGCTTCTGATCGGCTCAGCTGAGCGGCGATAGAAGGGGCGGGCGGGGGGATGGCTCAGGGCCGCTCACTATGCATATGCATAGTGAGCGGCAATACAGGGGGCGGGGGCATGTTTTAACGCGGGGGCCCGGGCCCCCTGAACCCCCGGGCCCCATAGCGACGGCGTACCCTGCCCCCATGGTAGCTACGCCAGTGCTTGTACAGAAAAGTACTCTTTTAATGAAGATGTTCTCAAGTGAGTCTGGCTGCAATCATTTACACAGATATCTCGGCCTGTCAGGCACCTACACTACACCTGTAGGAGTGCCCAGGGGTCAGAGAAAATGAATCCGTGTGCAAACCCTCTATTGAAAAAATTGCTGTGCCAATGCCCACCACCTACCAGGAGCTCAACACAATTACCTGGAGAACTACAACTACCAGCTGGTCCTTTTATAACCTTTTCATCAGTCAAGTTTAATACTTTAAGGGTACAAACACACACACCGTATACACAGCAGATACGCAACAAATACGCAGCAGATTTGTTGGTACAGATTTGATGCTGTGTTCAGTTATTTGCGGCGTATCGCAGCAGATTTGTTGGTACGTATTTGCTGCGTGTTTGCTGCGTATTTGCTGCGTATCGCAGCAGTAAATACGCTGCTTATACGGTGTGTGGGTTTATACCCTAAAGAGGTATCCCGACAGGGATAAATGTGAGAAGAAGAGGGGATAAGTGGATAGAGAATAAGTAATGGTAAATCAAGTTGGAATACCCCTTTAGAGTCCCAATTTAAGCATTCTGGATAATGCCTAATTTCGCACTCTGACTGTAATATACAGTATACATGCTATGTCTACCCATGTGTCACACATATACATGCTATGTCCACTCAAGTGTCTAGTGGATAGGCGGGTGGCTGCTCAGATCTATTTCCCAGGGATGCCTCTGAAGCCACTTAGGGTTGGCACAGCTCCCAGTCAGGCAGCCGCCGTGCCATCTAGAATGAAGATGTGGGGCACTCTGTGATATCATCTCCCCAGCCCGGAAGCTTACAGGAGGCACCCAGAGCCTGCTCCCTGGGGTCAGTAGGGAGCACAGCTTGGTCCAGACTCATGGTGGATCTATCTCCCAGAGGGGACTTGTTATCCAGCACACATTACTTGTTCCAGAGCATCCACGACTCAGAGGAGCTGGACTCTCTGTGTTCCGGGGCTGGAGGAGGCAGGGTGCTGGAGTGGATCCTGATAGAGTTGGTGTGACAGCAGTAAGGGCCCTATTCCACCGGACGATTATCGTTTGCATAATCGTTAACGATTAACAATCTCAAACGACCGCTATTGCGAAAGACCTGAAACCGTTCGGTCATTTCCATGGAACGATAATCGTTACTTATGATCGTAATTGCGATCGTTTCTCTTCGCTATTTATTCGCTATTGCGTTCGTATCTATTGCGAACGACCAAACGATGTCTTATTCAATGCGAACGATTTGCGAACGAGCAACGATAAAAATAGGTCCAGGTCTTATAAAGCGATCAACAATTTCTCGTTCGGTCGTTAATCGTTAACTGCATTTCAACCGAACGATTATCGTTCAGATTCGAACGATTTAACGATAATCTGAACGATAATCGTCCGGTGGAATAGGGCCCTTATGCCCCTATTCCACGAGTCGTTTGTAGGAGCAAACGAGCGCTATTAGCGCTCGTTTGCTCCTCGTTCCCCGCTCGCTGCCGCCGCTATTCAACGCGGCTGCAGCGAGCGGGTGAGTGCGGGAGGGGCGGCGGGGAGCTGCTGGGGGGGCTGCCCGGGGGATCGCTGATCGTCCGGGCAGCCCATAGGATATAGCAGCATCTGCTGCCGACGGTCCTATTCAACGGAGCGACGGCAGCAGATCGCTGCTATATCAGTCGCTTGTTTTTCAACATGTTGAAAAACAAGCGACTGCAACGATCAGCCGACATGAACGATGTCGGCTGATCGTTAAACTCTATTCCACGGGACGAATATCGTTCGTAGCGGCCGTTATCGGACGAATACGAACGATATTGCTCCTCTAAACGACCCGTGGAATAGGGCCTTTAGGCTGCAATTTTTTTCCTTTGGGGGGGGGGGGTACTTCATGTTTACACCATTCATCCTGTGGTAAAACTGATATGTTATCTATGTTACCCAAGTCAGTGCAATTGCAACGATAGGCAACTTATATAACTTTTATTTTCACTGCTTTTAAAAAATTAAAACCTTTAAAAAAAAATAAATGTGTTGAAAATTTCTTTATTACCATCCTTAGGCTAGGTTCACACACAGTATTTTTGCTCAGCATTTTTCAACCAAAACCAGGTATGGATTGAAAACACAGAAAGGCTATGCTCATGAACTGACGAAATTTAGTGAATGACGTCATTTAATGGCAAATAACGGTGGTTGTTTAAAACAACAGCAATTATTTGCTGTTAAATGGCCGCCATCCACTAAATACTGTGCAGGAACATAGCCTCATAATGCTATTTTTTGGTCTATGGGGCTGTGTGATAGGGGACAAATATGTAAGTTCATACCTACAGGATCTGCAGCAGATTCGAAGTTGCAAATTTCCTTTAAATCTAATCTGCGCCATCAAATCTGCTGCAGATCTGCTGTGGATCCTGTACGTGTGAACGCACCCTATATAGGAGGTTATCCAGGACTAGGTAAACATGGCCACCACAAGAGTCTTGCTGATTCTGGAAGAAAGCGACCATGCCTTTCTAAGCCTGTAAAGTTTAGAGCTGTTACAAAGCTTGGCCACTAGATGTCAGCACAGACCTAAGCACATCTGTTAACAAAAAAAAAGTTTGCATTTTTATTTCCCTTGATTGTCACTAATACCTCTGTGTCATTCACTTGAAAGGAACATAAAGAAAAAAAACCTCTATGATTTTTTTACAGAATTTACAGCTAACTCAATTTGCCTTTGGAGGTTTCCCTTTATTTGTGCTGTAATAGTGATGCAATAGAGCGCTTCTCAGCTGTCATTCACAAGTTTTACAGTTCCTTATATAAGTAACATCAGATTATAGGGTAATGGCAAACAACTTTTCTGCAGTGGCTGCCCCAGAAATCAGCCTATATTACTCAGAAGGTGACTGGTGATCACGGATTCTGTCATCCAGCTTTATATTCCTGTATATCTGATGTATCCTGAAAGCTTCTTCTTGCCATTAGTAATCATCTAGTTCCAGGAGTGTTCTAAAGGGGCAATAGTCAGCAGAATGGCTACATGATCAGTGATGACATGTGGCGCTTACCAGGGTCCTGAGAGCTGCATTTAATGGAAAGTAAAGATGTGGTGGACGTAGCTGAGCCCTCAGCTGCCAGGGCAGCAGATGTAGTGGGTGCTGAGGTTGAAATAGCACCCGAGTCCTGGTGCCACAAAGGAGTACAGCACTGTTATTAATGGCTCATGGTATGCTACATATAATATATGCACTGTATTATACCTGTCAGTAAAGCACATGTATACAATCTATAGAGTCATTTCATGCAAAAAGAAATGCAAAGGCAGCTAGTTAAAAAGATTTTTTTACAGAGGCGGACTACTTTGTTGCCCCAACCATTAAGTGATCACATGATGTCCAGCTGTAAGATCCTCAGCGATCAACAAGGTTGGTTTCACACAAACATGCTACAGCCACAAATCCTGGCCTGATGGAACTTATATCCCAGACTGACAGCTGTTGGTTCAGGTCATCAGAAGTATGGTAAGGCCAGGGTTGCAAAATGTGGTCGTAATAGGCTTGATGTAAAATTGGCTGTAATCATTATGGAAGCAGAAGAGCTGTGCCACAGTGGGAGACCCCTTTGTAGGTGCTCTCTATTATGACTGCTACTAGTAATATATAAAGGTATGCTGTACTTATTCTGGCTGTAGGCTCACAAAGAGTTAAGTGTTGCAAGAGAGTCCTTGTTCCCCCACTTTCCCTCTTGTCTTGCCACTTTTACCTGCCTGTATTAGGAACAAGTTCTTTGAGTTTTGGGTGAAACATTGGCCCACAATTACTAAAACTGGGCAAACTAAGTGCAAAGACTAGACAGTCTTTGAATGTGCCAGATTTATCAGGCTGTTTAATAAATCTCACTTTAAGACCGTCTAGTTTTTTGGTGCCAAGTTTACACCAGCTATTACTTGGCTTAAAGTCTGCCAGGATTTTTAGCCAGATTCAGTTGCAGTTATTTGGTGCAAAGTAGGCTATGCCCCTTTTGCATAAAACACACCCATTTTTCCTACCAGAGAGAAAAGCATCTAAAGGTGGTAGAAAAGTGTCTATAATGCATCATAAATGTGGAGAAATGTCCTGTGCACCACTTTTTTAGTCAAAATTCTGGAGGAGACACATTAGAAAATTTGGGCCATAGCAGCCCTTAGTTCTATGCTGTGCTTCCTCCTGAGGTTGGGTCACAGGGGGGAAGGTGGGGAGCACACACAGCAGAGAACCTATAAGCTGTGCGTAGAGCTCTCTTTGCCCCCTGACCCCTTCTATGGATGTCCCAGAATAAAGACGCCATGGCAGTGTAAGTGTATAAATATATCAGTGTACTATAAATGTATTTGTTTTTGTCCATGTAGTGTCTTGTAGCTGCAAGTGCAAGAGATATTATTAAGTGCCTGATGCAGATATTAAAGGGAATCTGATATGTCCCTATTGCACAGTAGACGCAGAGGAGAAAGATATGTCTCTTCCCTTCCTCCTCAGCGCCATTCTGGTGCAGTTAGTCGTGTTCTGCATGGTTCATGAGACTGTTAGGAGCACTGGGGTGCCTGTTAGGAGCACTGCCTGTCCCCATAGCACTGATTAACCCCTGGCAGCCAGACCCTTTGTAATGATATTAAATAGAGTGGGTTGGCCGCGGGTAAATCGGTGCTACAAAGGAAGGGCAGTGCTCCTAACAGGTGCCCCAGTGCTCCTAATGGTCTTACTGCACCGTGTAGCTCATGACTAACTACACTGGAACAGTGCCGAAGAGGAAGGTAAGAGACACATCTTCCTCCTTGGCGTCTCCTGTGCAACTGGGACATAGATGGGACATAGATTTGTAAATACAGCCTATTAGTAATATTCTAATTCTAGTACGTATTCACTGCTGTTAGTGGTTTATTTATTCCCATATGACACAGTGGTCTGTGATGCCACCTCTGTCTGTGTCAGGAACTGGCCAGAGTAGTAGAAAGCCTCTCCCGTTCTGCACAGTTCCTGACTAAGACAGAGGTGGCAGCAGGGAGTACAATGTCAGACTGGAAGAAAATATATCACTGGGCATACGGCAGCTGACAGCATTAATGAAAAGGTTTTGGAGAGTTTTTCTTTAAATAGAAGTAATTTAAAATCTGTATAACTTTTGCGCTGTTGCTTTTTTCCTGTAAAATGATAAAGCAGGTAATATTTGCATGTAACTTTAGGTTAGACCCCTAAAGGCCCTAGGCCCCCTAGTCTGACCCTGCCCTTGATGTTGATCCCAGGTTCAACAGCCAGACAGCATGTGATCAGCTTATCCTTATGGGACCCAAAATTGTATAAAGCAGACAACCCAGTTAATAACAGCAGTCAACAAGTCCTCTTCTGATGCATTTTGGCTATTTTTTTATATTATACAAAAAAACTAAAGGGTTGCGATTTATACAATCAGTTTTTTGTGTACTTCACAAAGACAGAAGTACAGTGTACAGTGACTTGTTTCATGAGATCCAGTATTGGATGCACTCTTCAAGACCAGGTCAGGGACAGCAGTCAGACTGGAGAATAAGGACACTTTTCCGCCATCTTCATATGAACTCTACTAGACCCGTTGTGCGAACTTCCTTTAACACTACTGTGTGCATTGAGAATGTGATTGCATTCTGAGCTACTACTTGCAGTTCCCAAGGAACACACACAGTTAACTGGGTTTCCGCTCTGAAAAGTAGCTTGGCCAAAGATCCTTGCCTCATTTCCTTAGCAGGCAGTGGGCCCTTATTACAGTGTAACATTCTTACAGTAAAAATATCAACTCAGCACTGCAATCAGGTCCAACAACTGCGTCTGAAGTTTCCTGAGCTCACTAACACAATATTATCACACAGAAATGGCCACTTGTGGAGCTCTTACCCTCTTATACAGACATGTCAGCTGCCATTAACAGAAGAACACAGCTCAATCGCTTCAATTTGTAAGTGGAAGAGTACTGCCACCTGAGTAGACATAGCAAGATCAAATACAACCTGAACTCTGCTGCAATGATAAGAGCGCTCAATTCATACCTATTACTAATGTTACAGATCATCAACATTGAGAGAGATATTTGTGTTCCTTAAAATGTAGTTCTGAGAAAAATGTATACTACATGACCTTAATGGCAGTGCGAGGCACCTGGCAGCAAAATCTGTCCAGACTATGTTCCCACTTCGGGAACATAGACAGCCACCAATAGAATATAGACAGCCACCAATAATGATTATTATTAGTGACTGTCTATATTACGAGATGACTGTCTTTTCCCATTGTTCCCAAAGTAGAAACATAGCCTAAAGGTGCTTATATACCTTTATTGTTTGGCCGACAGTTATTGCTACTATCCTCTCCATGCACATGAATGTTTGGTACAGCTGAATGTTCCTGTGTTCCTTATGGGGAGGGGTGTGGTAAGCCATTGCCTGATAGCTCTGGCACCGGCTTATTAGGGTACAAACCCACACACCATATACGCAGCTTATTTACTGCTGCGATACGCAGCAAATACGCAACAAACACGCAACAAACACGCAACAAATACGCAGCAGATTAGATCTAAATAACTGGACACAGCATCACATCTGCACCACCAAATCTGCTTCAAATCTGCTGCGTTTTTGTTGCGTATCTGCTGTGTATACGGTGTGTGGGTTTGTACCCTTAAGGGTACAAACCCACACAGCGTATACACAGTAGATACGCAACAAATACGCAGCAAATACGCAGCAGATTTGTTGGTACAGATTTGATGCTGTGTTCAGTTATTTAGATCTAATCTGCTGCGTATTTGCTGCGTGTTTGCTGCGTATTTGCTGCGTATCGCAGCAGTAAATACGCTGCTTATACGGTGTGTGGGTTTATACCCTAAGGGTACAAACCCACTTGACGTATTTGCTGCGTGAATCAGTCTTAAAAATAAGCAGGCAAAACGCAGGTTGGCTTTATACAATTGTTCTGCGTTAAAATACGCAATTGCGTATTTTTGAAGCGTGAAGCTACATGCGATTTTTCACACAGGTTGTTAACAACTGATGCTTTGCTAACAACAAGCTTCACGCTTCAAAAATACGCAATTGCGTATTTTAACGCAAAACAATTGTATAAAGCCAACCTGCGTTTTGCCTGCTTATTTTTAAGACTGATTCACCCAACAAATACGTCAAGTGGGTTTGTACCCTAAGGGTACAAACACACACAGCAGATACGCAGCAGATTTGATACTGTGTTCAGTTATTTAGATCTAATCTGCTGCGTATTGCAGCAGTAAATACGCAGCGTATAAGCCGTGTGTGTTTGTACCCTAAGAACAAAGGGGTCAGACAGTAAAATTCCATCATGCCCTATATCCACCAACATCATCCGTTCGGTAGAGGCTCAGGAGGCCACCATAGTGATTTTATTATAAAGTGTATTGGGGCCACATTGTGGTCATCACCTGAAATCAGGCTACCTATGCATTCACCAATAACCGCACAATGTTGCCTGTAATTTTGCACAGGTATTGGAGTGGTTTCAGCTGCACATGGTGACCACAATATGGGAACAAGGCCTCAAATTCATTCAGTTACCTATAATGCTTTTAGGAGAGAACAAATTATTATCAAGTCAACGTCACATAATAAATAACTAAAGTTTCTTGTACAGAACTATATCAATAAGAATCCCTGGCATCTTAGGGCTTTTGCACATGGCCATATTTTGCCTCCATACATTCTACAAGCTGTACAGATTCATAATACTCATAGTTGTCTATGTGTCTATACTGCAACAAGACATGGCTCTGATTTCATAGTAGTATTATCCATGAGATGGTGTATTATGAATGTATGTATATGCCCCATCTATGATAGAAGTTAGCTGTATTATATGCCATATAGCAGCATGTATGGAGCCCAAGGTAGTGAACCCTTAGTTCTCAGTAATAGCTGATTAGAAATATGAGGTGACAACTAGGAATTTGCAGCTCCTTGAGGTGCAACTTGTGTCCGAATTACTAATATTGTAATAAGACTAGTCTAAATTTAGAATCCTCTCCCCAACCATGTCCCCAAATCACTATATCCTGGTTCAGCAGTTGGTCTGTACTACAATTCCCAGAATGCATTGCTTTCCCTCAGCTGTTCATCACAGCCCTCCCTACACAGCAAAAACACCACACTGAAAATAGAAGAGCTACACTACTTCCTGTCCCGGGTAATTCAAGCAAAAGCACACTGGACCCAGTACTATTATTGATAACACTATATTAGAAAAGTACATATCTCAGGGTGATAGTTCTATTTAAGTACAATTTTTGTTTACTGGAATACCAGTTTCAATTATGTAATGAATTTCTAGATTGTAATTCCTTTGTTACCATGTAGAATAAAGAACACTATAGTCACTGTCTGACTATCCCAAAATGACTGCTCTTGAACTCTATAATATAGCATTTATGTATGCAGCGAATAGAGAGAAAACTGCTTTGTGAATGATTCATAGCAATATTATGAAAGTGTTAATATACTAGATCACTATATTTAAATATATGGACACTACTGAAAAGGACAAATAACCAATGAAATCTCTTGTCTGAACCCCTGAAGACATATGTTTGAAAAAACACTGCAAGGAATCCTGAACACTAATGTGTGGACTTTGTATGATGTGAAAAATGTGGGATGATAAGATCCCTACAGCAGGGTGACAGGTGCTACATTGGATATAACATAAGTAAAATATTGCAGGTACTTTAAGAATGCAAAATCAGAACGTTTATAGACTCTCATTATTGCGGCTCCGGTTTAAACATTTCAAGGCAATGTTCACACTTCGTATTTTGGTCAGTCTCTCTATCAGTATTTTGGGCAGTATTTGTAGCCAAAATCAGGAATGGAACTGACAGGGCAAAAATACAATTCAAAGCTTCTGCGTTTTCAACCCACTCCTGAAAACATACTGACCAAATGACTGATAGAAATACTGTGTGTGAACACAGCTTCAAGGGTATATCCAACCCAAATGTCGGACCTCACCAATCACAATGTATGGCATGTTCCATTGATAGGCCATAACTTTATGGAGTGAAACTACCCTTTAAAGCTTGCAGAAATACGTACATTAAGAAGCAAATAAAGTATAGTGTAACCTACCAAATTAATGCAAAAAAAAAAAAAAAAAAATGGAACATCTACCCGTAATGGCCATAAATCAAAAAAAATCTTGAAATTAAATCTAATTGGTTAAAATGGGAAATAGGGTATACTTTGCTAATTTGTCAACTGATGGCTGGGCCTGTTACACAGTGCAATTATAGGCCTGTTAGGCTGAGATGTGTCCTGTGTAATAAGGCTTTAAAGCGACTCTGTACCCACAATCTGACCCCCCCAAACCACTTAAACCTTCGGATAGCTGCTTCTAATCCAAGACCTGTCCCGGGGTCCGTTTGGCAGGTGATGCAGTTATTGTCATAAAAAACAACTTTTAAACTTGCAGCCCCGTGCCCAAAGGGAGTACCTGTGCCCTAACTTTGCACCACCCCTCCGTCCCTCCTTCCCAACCTCTTCATCATTAGGAACATTTTCTCCTGTCTGAACACTGCACAGGTGCCTTAACGATCCAGCCCATGTGCCGGGCTGACACAGGTGGGGAATAGTACACAATCTGTCTGGAGCATTCCTATTGATGAGAAGGGTGGGGAGGAGGAATAGAGAGGGTGTGACAGCCTAATGCATACACAATCTAGGCCACGCCCGTTGGGCACGGGACTGCAAGTTTAAAAGTTGTTTTTTTTAGGACAATAACTGCATAACCTGCCAAACGAACCCCAGGACAGATCTTGAATTAAAAGCAGCTATCCAAAGGTACAAGCGGTTTGGGGGGGTCAGATTGTGGGTACAGAGTCGCATTAAGGTAGCATATAAACTGTGCATGCCTTGCCAACCTTGATGTATAGATCTCTCCCAATACCCAACAGGGCTCGGGTGGGGCACTGGGGACCACCTCAATGAGCTGTGGTTCAGCCAGCATGAAAGTGCTGACAGGCTCCCTTTAACACAAACCAGGTCTTTTCTTCTTTTTCTTTGATATTATAACTCTGATGGTTCCTTTGAGAAGATATCCATCAGTACAGAAGATCTTTCTGGAGAACTAGATTTTTAAAGGATACTAAAGATCTAGTGATCAATGGAACTTTCCTCAGGTGAAGGGCAAAAAACAAACAAACAGGTAAATATAGGTTATTGAGCAGCAGAAGAGAAGGCAAGGTGTTATAGAAAAGATCTTAAGAGACACTAATGATTAAGACTGGAGCTGTCAAGACAATAAGTGGGTGAGTGGAAATATGCTGATAGTAACGTTAGGTCACCAAAGCAAATGTCTCACTGCGCTCTCTCTCTGAACAACCACCAACATCATCTGTTGGTAGTTGTTCAGAATGGACCCATACGCATTAGATTGATGGCTGAATCCACCATGAGTTGCAGGTTTGCCCGTCTGAAAGTCTAAAGTGTATGGGGACCCCAAAGGGAAGCTATCACTATCAGCTATCAGGCCAATAAACCTGCCAATGAACCTGCTGATATCACCCAGCCCCTATAGATATATATATATATTAATATGCATAGTTGGTGGGCCAGGCCGGGCGGACTAGGTGGGCCAAGTGGGTGCACCGAGCGGACAGGCAACACCCAGAATGCTCCTAACATGTGGATTAGCATATCCAAAAATTATCAAAAAGCAGCACAATAACGGAACGGGCAGAAATAAGAAGAGCAGCACTGGAGTCCTAAGGTAAAAAGCAGCTGGGTGATATCAGCAGGTTCATTGACCCAAACCTGCTGATAGTGCCGCTTTAAGTCTGACATACAACATATACCCCATGGCTATAACATTAGGTGACTCCAGCTATGTACTATTCAGTACACAACAGTCAATACCTTATTGGGGGGCGTCTAACACCAGGTACCACTGCCGATCCGCTTACCAGAGCTGTGGCTCGCACATATGAAGTAAAAAGTGATGGAAACAGACTGTCTTAAATTGTGTAGTGGCCTTGGTGGGTTTACTGTAGCTCACATCTAAATGAAATGAAAAGAAACTAAGTTGCAGTAACCCAGAATGGCCACTATACATTGTACTGAGCCCTCCGCTTTCATCTCTTTTTCCTGTATATATGTGCACTGGGCCCTGGCAAACAGCTGATCAGTGGGACCGTGTTGGACCCTCAACAATCAGATATTGATGGCCTATACTGAGGTCAGGCCATAAATTAGCTGACACTGTTAGACAGCTGTTTGGGCCAAGAGACACATGGTAACTTTCATATATCCAGCTGTGCTTTTAGAATGTAGAAAAATGCTTTTATTCTACAGTAAAAGAGTCAAAGAGGCTTTCCCAACCTCCTGAAGTGCACCAAGCCGCAACAACTCCTTACTCCTCCCTCCCATATCGGAACCTGCTTAAGACTCAGCTTCCAAGTGTCTATCAAACAGGGAGGTGGGAGAGAGGAAGCTTTCAGCTTGCAGCTATTCAGGAGCCTGGAAAAGCCTCTTTGACTCCTTGAGCCACAGAATAAAAGCATTGTTCTACATCCTAAAAACACAGCTGGATATATGAAAGATACTGTGTGGCTATTTAATCTAACAGCTATGTAACAGTGTCAGCAATATGGAATGTAAATTACAGCTGACAGATTCCCTTCGAATGGCTCCCCATACTTTATACCGACCACCCCCTCTTTAGTTGGCCCACGTACCCCCCCCCCCCCCCCCCTTATATTGAATGTACCCTACTGTGCATATTCTTACCACTTCTGCCTCCCCTGCAGCTTGAGTTGAGCAGGTGGGGGCGGAGCATAAGAAGACTGGCACTGATTGGCTAAAGACACTAGCCACCTAGTGTCAGGAATCTGGTCAGCTGACTGATCAGCTAGGGGCTTATTTTTGGAATAGGGCTTATATTTCAAGCCTACTCCAAAAAGCCTGTTAAATAAAGGTCTTGTTTTTGCGGTAGGGCTAATTTTAGAGAAACAGGATTGGTATCTTGTATACTCTGCCTCTGTACCACTCTGCCTCTGTACCAATCTGTTATTTATTTACTTCGTGTATATTGTATCTGTCACATGGTATGCGTTTAAACCCCTTTCATTTGCACCACAGCCAGATATTAACGGCACTTTAAAATTAATATTAAATAATGATCATCATAAGACAAGGAAGAAAACATTTAACAATCTACCGTTGTGAATAGAAGTACTGCACCTCTCAGTATGTGACATACTGTATAATACCATATAACAAAGACCTAAAGAACATAGTAAAAGTAGTCATAGCATAAGAAAACTCATAAAAGAAAGCATTGAGCTCTTTGGATATCAAATCGTCAGCCATACATACAGTAGCTAAGTGCAATAATAGGGATGGTCAGAACCTGCCGAGGTTCAGGTTCGTATGAACCCGGACTCTCGGCAATGATTCCCGCTGTCTTAAACCTCAGTGCAGAGGGTGGATACAGTGGGAGGACCGCCTGGAAAACTGGGATACAGCCACAGCCATAGGCTGTATCCCAGTTTTCCAGGCGGTCTTTCAGCTGTATCCACCCTCTGCACGGAGGTTTAAGACAGCGGGAATCATTGCCGAGAGTCCGGGTTCATAAGAACCTGAACCTCGGCAGGTTTGGACCATCCCTATACAATAAACATTAACGCTTGTAAAATCCGTGAGCATTAATAAAGTCTTCTGTATGTGGAAGACTCAACGACAGAACTTGGGTTTATATATATATTGTAGACATGTCACTGGAAAAGTGTTTGAGGGGATGTACATCTCACCTAGATTACTGCATAGTGTGAGATGGTAAATCCAGGAGAGATCTATTACTCAGCAGTATTATGCTGCTGAGTTGTTATTCATTGTTCCGGGCTTGGATTTACTGGAATGGCGGGTAGATCGGTAGTGGGACCTGCCATTCCCTTCCCCCGATCCAGTTCAGGTTTTGGGATCAGGTGAGATCTCACCCTAATCAGCCTCAGAAGGTAAAAGCCCTGCAGAGTGTACAGGTTTGGCTCTCAGCCAGGAGTGAACAGCCTGCATGCTGTGTTTGCTGGGAGCAAAGAGTACTGCCACTGCTGGGGCTTATTCATACCGTATGATACCGCTGATCGAAGTGTCAGATAGGTGACCTGTTGGTTAGTAAGTGCCCAGACGGGCAAGACCATTTTGTTTTGTTCTTAAAAGCACAGTGTTGCTGTATTTATGTTTTCTGGACTGTTTATGCTGCAAATAAACGCCAAGCTGTTATTTTACAAAGCCAAGTCTGCTGTGAACTGTGTCCAAACACACCATCCCCCGGGAAGATCCCTACAATATATAGCTATTCCCCCCAATAGTGCTAAAAGTAAAAACATTTTAGAGGGTGAGGTGATGACTAGATCTAAGGAACACAACGGTCAGCACATTAATAAAACAGCTATGGGTTAACTCAGCATAATTGCCTATAAAGTAGGGATGATTTGGTATCCTTGACTCCCAGCAGGGTCGGTGATGACATCAGCCACAGTCCGAGCTAATAAAGTGCGGTCCGCCAGTACACAGTAAACCACTCTGCACCATTCCCTAGTGGGGCTTTCACATATGTTGCTTTGTATGTTATTGAACGGACAAGATCTGATTTCTCCTTGGTGAAGAGGGCCACACAGAGGAAGCAGAAAAAAGGAAGGAGCTATGTTATTTATCAATGTTAGTATGTGTCTGAGATCATTAGTAAAAGCAGACTCCTGATGGGAGGGAGCGCGATGAACGCCTTAGGGATTTTTCCATTCATTGATTTCTCTCCCTCTCAGACTTCATTATACAGTAAGGGGATATAGAGACAGTGCTGAAACAAGGTATGGCACATGTGCACACAGATGAATACAATGTTCATGTCAGTGTATTAAGCAAATTACTTGCCCTGATAAATGTTCATTATTGAAATCTTTTTTGAGAGGAAATGTTCCAATTATACAGTAGATCAGGACACCAGAAAAGTCGCACCATTGCTCCACAGGACCATCAGTGACAAGCACGTTTTTATGGTAGCCTGCATTCTAGTTATACTACAGAGAAATATTTTCTAGTTCACATTTAACAAATTATTAAGATTCCTTAATGGAATAGAAAAATACATGCAATAATTTCAGACAATTACAATGAAGAAGGATATGCAAAATAGCTATCCCACCTCTTGAGCAAACATATGTCACTTCAAGTCAAGTCTCACTCTATCTAGGAGTCTTAGAACATTGACTGGGGATTTTATGCCAAGCCACACAATCTCTCCTAAAAGAAAAGATTTCCCATCTGTAGACAGCCATTTCAGGGTTGTTGCCCCTCTTCTGTGCAGAGCAGGGTGTTGGCTGGCTAGTGAGGGGTATGACGAACTCTCCTTAATGAGAGTTAGTACCCCTTTGACCCACGTTGATTGACCTCTCCCTAGCCAGCCAACATCCTGCTCTGCACTGAAGAGGGGTAACAACCCCAAAATGGCTGTCTACAGATGGGAAATCTTTCCTTTAGGAGAGATTGTTTGGCTTGGCATAAAATCCCCAGTCAATGTTCTAAGAGTCCTAGATAGAGAGAGACTTGACTTGAAGGGGCATCTCTTTGCTTAAGAGGTTTGATGGCTATTTTGCATTTCCTTCTTCTCAGAATTCTCAATGGAGCAGCAATGGTCTGTAAGTCTCCACAGGTCTTTATGATGAACTCTTCTTGATGAGAGTTAGTACCCCTTTGACCCAAGACAATTACAGTGAATGTGCCCTAAACAGGTCAGATTAGTTTAATAGGACCAATTCCACATAAACCAATGCTAATAATGGGTTATATAAGTTAATTTTCATGGAAATATTCCACAATAGCAATGCATGATAAAACTATTTTATCCACAATAATAAGCAAACAACTATTTCTACAGATTCCTGGCCCATTTTCTTACAATTTACAAATGTTGAGCTCACATTTGCTATCAACTGCTTTAACAGGGTGGACCACTTTGTAAACGGATTCCATTTCAAAGCACATCAAAGTAATTTCCCCATTACCAAGTACACAGTGCGTATTGCCAGCAAGTGGTTGCCAGCAAGTTCCCTTTAAATGATATAGAGGATCCTGCAATAGCAGATATAGTACTTTGAGGCTATTGGAAAGTCTCTGAAAGTTACTTGAGAAGGTACTGTAACACTTGTGGTGGAGGTTAGGGGGACTATCAGGAGGGGGACCGGTCCAGATACGCACTGCATGCTACTGTGGGGATTCTAACAACCTTGGCTCGTGACTTGAATATACAGGAATACCCATACGCACTGTCAGTAATTTACTGGCAGTCCTGGAGGAGGCACTTAGGCAGTAGATCAGAACTAGTGAATAGACATTTGGTCCACTCTGTGGCGAGAGTGTGCACGACCCGGCTCTCACTATCTCACTTTATCGATACACGGGTTACCCTGGCTAGGGAACATGATATCCATGTAATCCCCACCTAACTTGCAATTTATAGGCAGACAATAGATGCCACAGAGAGAGGGTGTGTACCTCTGACTCCCGCAGTTGGTCTACAAGCTGTCCCATCTAGGGATCTCAATATTGATCTGTTCACTGTCTATAGAAGTGCAAAGTAAAGTATACAGTAGCACTTGAAATATAGTATTATTTGTATCTTTGAGTTGCCGATGCGGAACCCTAACTGCTTTATTATTCTAGAGATATGACAGACAGTGTAGTGAGAGTGCCTTTGGCCTCAAAATAACGGCCGTTGAAAACAACGGCCGTTATTTTACGTAGTGTGAACATAGCCTTGGATTGATTACTGAGATCCAGTAGTACAAGCCCCAGGTTTGAATGACTAGGCAGTGCTGGCTCATTGAACCAGAGACAGGCAGCAGGGTACATAGGCTTACAGCAACTTCTCCAACCGCTTTTAGAATACTGCTTGTGTAGACTAAAAGGACTTGGGAAACTTGAGAGAGATAATCTCTAACAGCATGATTAGGTGTGGACCCCTAACCTGCGGTAGTTTACCCCTTCTTTACTCTAGCAGGCCATAGCTTAACTGGCAGGAACTTGTAGAAGAAAATCAGGTTGCACTAGCTAAACACTGAACTAAACCAGAAACTTATCTCCAACTAATCTGCCCACATGGCTCTGCTCACCAAACTTATAAGTGAAGGCTGGGACTAATTTCTTCTTGGTGGAGAAGGTCATGTGGTGACTCGACACCTGATAGGACAGAACTGAAGGGAAAAATTTTGTATTATTAGAAAAAAAAAAAAACCTCCCCTAATAAAAGTTTGAATCACCCCCTTTCCCTATTTTATAAATAAAAATAAATAAATAAATAAACATGTTTGGTATCGCCACGTGCGTAATCGCCCAAACTATTAATTAATCACATTCCTGATCCCGTATGGTAAACGCTGTAAGCGCAAAAAAATTCCAAAGTGCAAAATTGCGCATTTTTGGTCGCATCAAATCCAGAAAAATTGTAATAAAAAGCGATCAAAAAGTCGCATATGCGCAATCAAGGTCCCGATAGAAAGTGCACATCATGGCGCAAAAAAAAACACCTCAAACAGCCACAAAGACCAAAGGATAAAAGCGCTATAAGCATGGGAACAGAGTGATTTTAAGGAACATATATTTGTTAACAATGGTTTGAATTTTTTACGAGCCATCAATTAATATAAAAGTTATACGTTACACATCGTTGTAATCGTACCGACTTGAGGAACATATATAGTTTTTCTATAGGACACACGGCGTAAAAACGAAGCCCCCCCCCCCAAAGAAAAAGTGTTTGTTTTTTTTATTTCACCGCGCATATAATTTTTTTATGGTTTCGCAGCATATTTTATGCACAAATTCAGCCTGTCATTGCAAAGTACAATCAGTGACGCAAAAAATAAGGGCTCATGTGGGTCTGTAGGTGTAAAAATGCAAGCGCTATGGCCTTTTAAGCACAAGGAGGAAAAACGAAAACGCAGAAACGAAAATTAGCCTGGTCCAGAAGGGGTTAAGCTGGAAAAAGACCACATCTATTACCACTCCTACAATGTTTTTTTTTTTTAGATTTTAGGGAGAATTAACATGTAATTTCTATATAATTCTCTTTTTAATATATTTTGTAACCAATCTCTACTTCAGGAAAGACATCTGACAAATAAGGAATATGAGGGTGTCATCATTGTTCAGAAACTGGACATAGACTTGTTACCCCAGGCTCCTGCTGGAAACACTAATGAGCAGTTCATGAAACTCCCAATAATGGTACGAGAACGCAGCTCATGAGATTTGTAGTGAAACATCGTCCTGAGGGTTTACAGTGCTGCGTATGGATGATGGAGGAAGAGATTACATAACAGTAATGCTTGTAATAACGCTGCTACCTCAACCCTACAGGGAACTTTGTTTCACTGCACAATTCATCACCAATCCATTTCTATAAAATGCAAATTTCAATTACAAGTAGTAGTTACCATTTACCAAACATTGTCACTAAAACATAATAAACATACAGCAATATTTCTGATTCAAACCATTTACCTGCATTCAGGACAGTGGGGCTACATTTTACTGGAAGTCCAAATATAAAGTAACCAAAGCGTTGTATAAAGCAGGGTTGGTACAAGCTGTCTATGAAGTCAAGGACAAGTTGCAAAATGCACCCAAGTGCCCATTTCCTAATTTTTACTAGTGATTTTTTTTTTTTGCTTCTACATTTTGGCTGATACAACAGTTTGATTGATCCTGTTTGATATTAATTGGGGTATAGGACTGGCAAGCCCCAAACACACTGGAAATTAATAAACTACTCAGTTCCGTAGCAGAGAACACTAAACACTTGTCTTAAACGGTTAATCACAATAAGGGGGCTATCATTCATAGGGACCACTCTGTGGCCTAGGTGTGGCTAATGTGGACAAAAGCCAGGCCGAATTTTTAATGGGTACCAGTCACAGAGAAATCTCTAGGCAGATCTTTACAGCTGATGCTGGCAGACATTTTTTGTGACAGGTACCCTTTAAATCAATTGCTAATGGCTGCATGGCTCCCTATTTACCTACATAACTCGAACTATTAAAAAGTATTCTAAAAATTGCTAATCTGTCCTAACACCTAAAACTAAAAATATAAATATCAATATTTAATGAGTAATAGATATACAGTCTTTCGTGAGGAAGAAGTTGAGATGATAGAAAATGAACAGCTGAATTATTAAGTAAGTGGAGTCCCACCACGGGTGTTTCTAGTATGGGCACCTATTGTAAAAGTCCTGTACTGTAGAATATAGTGGTAATGAAGTTGCATTCTTTATTTTTCCACAAGATATCACTATGTTTTACTTTATATATTGCACGGCTATAGTCATTTAAGGGTTACTGTAATGTTTGTGATTCTGTGCACCAATGAGAGAGACTCTTTCTTTCCCACCTATCCCTATTCACTTTTCTTCTGTACACTCTCTCTCCACCACTTAGAGGTTGTTACACACACCCTGTAGGAAGTAATCACTTGGGGAGAGGAAGTGTAGGACCACACTTAGTCAGTTCTTCTCTGATTCTCTGAGGAGTAGCACACAGAGATCAGGCATCCCTTCTGAACATAGCCAGGAGCCTGACTCTGCCAGGTTCCCGGTCCGGGACAGACCAGCTGTAGTTGTGGACACGTATGGAGAACACAGAGACTTTCTTCACTAAAGCAACACTTTAGCATACTCAAGATGGGAGGACAAGTCAGAGAACACCCCAACCCACTCCGTAAACATCTCTAAAGGTGCAGGGTGGTATCTTAGACAGAGAAACTGACCCGGATAGAGCAAAGCAGCCATAGTCATAGTCATAGCTTGTGTTACCCTCGTAGGACGGGTACCCTGACACTGCAGGGCACAAGTATTCTTCTTCTTCTCAAGTATCTTCAAGTATCTCTGCTTCTAAGTTCCGGCAGAGCACACTACTAAATTGGGCTGTGGCTCTCTCAACAAACTTCTCTTGCTTTCTCTACTTTACGCAACTAAGCCAGCTATACTGTTCTACCTCACCTACTCGACATCTCTCTGCACAGATTCAGTGAAACTCAAGTTTGTAACACAGAAACCACTCGTTACTGTATCCCTGTACTACAAGACTTGTCAGTAAAGGTCAGTTTACTTTTTATACTGGGATAATTGCACCAGCACTATACCACAAGGCTACACCATTCTTGGGTCATCTTCCCTTTCTGTGGGTGGCGGTACGACAGTCCGGGTGGGTCATCTCTCTGTTCTGGACCACAGTGATAAGAGCCCAAGGGACCCCTCACAGCCCCGCAGGTCACCAAACATTTGGGAACAATATAGCCAGCCACACACTAAAAGCAGGTATACTATCACACCTGTGTACTTAACCAGCGCTGGCGTCACGACAGAACTATTACCGGCTGAGCTATATTCCACCAACCAACCACCATAGAAGTGGCGTCACCCAGAACAACTTTTAAACTTGCAGCCCTGTGTCAAACTTGCATGACCTAGAGTGTCTGTGCATTAGGCTGGCACAACCTCTCTGTCCCTTTTCCCCACCCTCGTCATCATTAGGAATGCCCCAGGCAGGTGTTCCCCTATTCATCTTTCCCTTTCTGTGGGTGATGGTACCGACAGTCGGGTGGGTCATCTCTCCGTTCTGATAAGAGCCCAAGGGATTCCTCACAGCCCGGCAGGTCACGACCATTGGGTAGCAACTATAGCCAGCCACACAGCTGCAGCTGCAACACCACATACCCAGATGAGTAATTTTCCACTCAGCCAATAAACTGACTGGGGCGGGACACCTCCCCAGTCACTGACTGGTTAAGCTGGCAATCGTTTAGCCGGGCCATGACGTTGCAGCTAGAAGAGCCAGGTACCCGATGTACTCGGTTTCCAGCAGTAGTTGACAGCCAGTGGCCATCAGTGGGATCCGGGAGCAGCTCAACAGAGACACGAGGAGGGGTGAGTTTACTTGTTTATTATTTCTTTCACCCCCTGCCTGCCTGCTGTTTTTCATTTTATGAAACTTCCTCTTTAAGCAGAGGATTTATCATAACTAGCACAAAGGAAAAGTAAATTGAAGTCGAGTTCACCTTATCCCACCCTAGGAACTTTATTTATAAGGATTTACATGTAATATTTGAACTAAAAATAACCTGGAATATAAAATATGCCAATTTACTATGATGCATTGGTACCTTATCACTGTCCTTGTTCTCCAAATACATAGCACTTAGACCCTCCGATGGCCGTAACTAATCACTATTTGGTTGTAATATAAGTTACACTGTAATAACCCATAAAGGTGCATAACATAAGCTGAATCAGATAACATTAAA
>NW_027208534.1:0-45000 GCF_027789765.1 Dendropsophus ebraccatus | reverse complement strand
GGGGGGGGGGGGGGGGGGGGGGGGGGGGGGGGGGGGGGGGGGGGGGGGGGGGGGGGGGGGGGGGGGGGGGGGGGGGGGGGGGGGGGGGGGGGGGGGGGGGGGGGGGGGGGGGGGGGGGGGGGGGGGGGGGGGGGGGGGGGGGGGGGGGGGGGGGTGGGGGGGGGGGGGGGGGGGGGGGGGGGGGGGGGGGGGGGGGGGGGGGGGGGGGGGGGGGGGGGGGGGGGGGGGGGGGGGGGGGGGGGGGGGGGGGGGGGGGGGGGGGGGTGGGGGGGGGGGGGGGGGGGGGGGGGGGGGGGGGGGGGGGGGGGGGGGGGGGGGGGGGGGGGGGGTGGGGGGGGGGGGGGGGGGGGGGGGGGGGGGGGGGGGGGGGGGGGGGGGGGGGGGGGGGGGGGGGGGGTGGGGGGGGGGGGGGGGGGGGGGGTGGGGGGGGGGGGGGGGGGGGGGGGGGGGGGGGGGGGGGGGGGGGGGGGGGGGGGGGGGGGGGGGGGGGGGGGGGGGGGGGGGGGGGGGGGGGGGGGGGGGGGGGGGGGTGGGGGGGGGGGGGGGGGGGGGGGGGGGGGGGGGGGGGGGGGGGGGGGGGGGGGGGGGGGGGGGGGGGGGGGGTGGGGGGGGGGGTGGGGGGGGGGGGGGGGGGGGGGGGGGGGGGGGGGGGGGGGGGGGGGGGGGGGGGGGGGGGGGGGGGGGGGGGGGGGGGGGGGGGGGGGGGGGGGGGGGGGGGGGGGGGGGGGGGGGGGGGGGTGGGGGGGGGGGGGGGGGGGGGGGGGTGGGGGGGGGGGGGGGGGGGGGGGGGGGGGGGGGGTGGGGGGGGGGGGGGGGGGGGTGGGGGGGGGGGGGGGGGGGGGGGGGTGGGGGGGGGGGGGGGGGGGGGGGGGGGGGGGGGGGGGGGGGGGGGGGGGGGTGGGGGGGGGGGGGGGGGGGGGGGGGGTGGGGGGGGGGGGGGGGGGGGGGGGGGGGGGGGGGGGGGGGGGTGGGGGGGGGGGGGGGGGGGGGGGGGGGGGGGGGGGGGGGGTGGGGGGGGGGGGGGGGGGGGGGGGGGGGGGGGGGGGGGGGGGGGGGGGGGGGTGGGGGGGGGGGGGGGGGGGGGGGGGGGGGGGGGGGGGGGGGGGGGTGGGGGGGGGGGGGGGGGGGGGGGGGGGGGGGGGGGGGGGGGGGGGGGGGGGGGGGGGGGGGGGGGGGGGGGGGGGGGGGGGGGGGGGGGGGGGGGGGGGGGGGTGGGGGGGGGGGGGGGGGGGGGGGGGGGGGGGGGGGGGGGGGGGGGGGGGGGGGGGGGGGGGGGGGGGGGGGGGGGGGGGGGGGGGGGGGGGTGGGGGGGGGGGGGGGGGGGGGGGGGGGGGGGGGGGGGGGGGGGGGGGGGGGGGGGGGGGGGGGGTGGGGGGGGGGGGGGGGGGGGGGGGGGGGGGTGGGGGGGGGGGGGGGGGGGGGGGGGGGGGGGGGGGGGGGGGGGGGGGGGTGGGGGGGGGGGGGGGGGGGGGGGGGGGGGGGGGGGGGGGGGTGGGGGGGGGGGGGGGGGGGGGGGGGGGGGGGGGGGGGGGGGGGGGGGGGGGGGGGGGGGGGGGGGGGGTGGGGGGGGGGGGGGGGGGGGGGGGGGGGGGGGGGGGGGGGGGGGGGGGGGGGGGGGGGGGGGGGGGGGGGGGGGGGGGGGGGGGGGGGGGGGGGGGGGGGGGGGGGGGGGGGGGGGGGGGGGGGGGGGGGGGGGGGGGGGGGGGGGGGGGGGGGGGGGGGGGGGGGGGGGGGGGGGGGGGGGGGGGGGGGGGGGGGGGGGGGGGGGGGGGGGGGGGGGGGGGGGGGGCGGGGGGTGGGGGGGGGGGGGGGGGGGGGGGGGGGGGGGGGGGGGGGGGGGGGGGGGGGGGGGGGGGGGGGGGGGGGGGGGGGGGGGGGGGGGGGGGGGGGGGGGGGGGGGGGGGGGGGGGGGGGGGGGGGGGGGGGGGGGGGGGGGGGGGGGGGGGGGGGGGGGGGGGGGGGGGGGGGGGGGGGGGGGGGGGGGGGGGGGGGGGGGGGGGGGGGGGGGGGGGGGGGGGGGGGGGGGGGGGGGGGGGGGGGGGGGGGGGGGGGGGGGGGGGGGGGGGGGGGGGGGGGGGGGGTGGGGGGGGGGGGGGGGGGGGGGGGGGGGGGGGGGGGGGGGGGGGGGGGGGGGGGGGGGGGGGGGGGGGGGGGGGGGGGGGGGGGGGGGGGGGGGGGGGGTGGGGGGGGGGGGGGGGGGGGGGGGGGGGGGGGGGGGGGGGGGGGGGGGGGGGGGGGGGGGGGGGGGGGGGGGGGGGGGGGGGGGGGGGGGGGGGGGGGGGGGGGGGGGGGGGGGGGGGGGGGGGGGGGGGGGGGGGGGGGGGGGGGGGGGGGGGGGGGGGGGGGGGGGGGGGGGGGGGGGGGGGGGGGGGGGGGGGGGGGGGGGGGGGGGGGGGGGGGGGGGGGGGGGGGGGGGGGGGGGGGGGGGGGGGGGGGGGGGGGGGGGGGGGGGGGGGGGGGGGGGGGGGGGGGGGGGGGGGGGGGGGGGGGGGGGGGGGGGGGGGGGGGGGGGGGGGGGGTGGGGGGGGGGGGGGGGGGGGGGGGGGGGGGGGGGGGGGGGGGGGGGGGGGGGGGGGGGGGGGGGGGTGGGGGGGGGGGGGGGGGGGGGGGGGGGGGGGGGGGGGGGGGGGGGGGGGGGGGGGGGGGGGGGGGTGGGGGGGGGGGGGGGGGGGGGGGGGGGGGGGGGGGGGGGGGGGGGGGGGGGGGGGGGGGGGGGGGGGGGGGGGGGGGGGGGGGGGGGGGGGGTGGGGGGGGGGGGGGGGGGGGGGGGGGGGGGGGGGGGGGGGGGGGGGGGGGGGGGGGGGGGGGGGGGGGGGGGGGGGGGGGGGGGGGGGGGGGGGGGGGGGGGGGGGGGGGGGGGGGGGGGGGGGGGGGGGGGGGGGGGGGGGGGGGGGGGGGGGGGGGGGGGGGGGGGGGGGGGGGGGGGGGGGGGGGGGGGGGGGGGGGGGGGGGGGGGGGGGGGGGGGGGGGGGGGGGGGGGGGGGGGGGGGGGGGGGGGGGGGGGGGGGGGGGGGGGGGGGGGGGGGGGGGGGGGGGGGGGGGGGGGGGGGGGGGGGGGGGGGGGGGGGGGGGGGGGGGGGGGGGGGGGGGGTGGGGGGGGGGGGGGGGGGGGGGGGGGGGGGGGGGGGGGGGGGGGGGGGGGGGGGGGGGGGGGTGGGGGGGGGGGGGGGGGGGGGGGGGGGGGGGGGGGGGGGGGGGGGGGGGGGGGGGGGGGGGGGGGGGGGGGGGGGGGGGGGGGGGGGGGGGGGGGGGGGGGGGGGGGGGGGGGGGGGGGGGGGGGGGGGGGGGGGGGGGGGGGGGGGGGGGGGGGGGGGGGGGGGGGGGGGGGGGGGGGGGGGGGGGGGGGGGGGGGGGGGGGGGGGGGGGGGGGGGGGGGGGGGGGGGGGTGGGGGGGGGGGGGTGGGGGGGGGGGGGGGGGGGGGGGGGGGGGGGGGGGGGGGGGGGGGGGGGGGGGGGGGGGGGTGGGGGGGGGGGGGGGGGGGGGGGGGGGGGGGGGGGGGGGGGGGGGGGGGGGGGGGGGGGGGTGGGGGGGGGGGGGGGGGGGGGGGGGTGGGGGGGGGGGGGGGGGGGGGGGGGGGGGGGGGGGGGGGGGGGGGGGGGGGGGGGGGGGGGGGGGGGGGGGGGGGGGGGGGGGGGGGGGGGGGGGGGGGGGGGGGGGGGGGGGGGGGGGGGGGGGGGGGGGGGGGGGGGGGGGGGGGGGGGGGGGGGGGTGGGGGGGGGGGGGGGGTGGGGGGGGGGGGGGGGGGGGGGGGGGGGGGGGGGGGGGGGGGGGGGGGGGTGGGGGGGGGGGGGGGGGGGGGGGGGGGGGGGGGGGGGGGGGGGGGGGGGGGGGGGGGGGGGGGGGGGGGGGGTGGGGGGGGGGGGGGGGGGGGGGGGGGGGGGGGGGGGGGGGGGGGGGGGGGGGGGGGGGGGGGGGGGGGGGGGGGGGGGGGGGGGGGGGGGGGGGGGGGGGGGGGGGGGGGGGGGGGGGGGGGGGGGGGGGGGGGGGGGGGGGGGGGGGGGGGGGGGGGGGGGGGGTGGGGGGGGGGGGGGGGGGGGGGGGGGGGGGGGGGGGGGGGGGGGGGGGGGGGGGGGGGGTGGGGGGGGGGGGGGGGGGGGGGGGGGGGGGGGGGGGGGGGGGGGGGGGGGGGGGGGGGGGGGGGGGGGGGGGGGGGGGGGGGGGGGGGGGGGGGGGGGTGGGGGGGGGGGGGGGGGGGGGGGGGGGGGGGGGGGGGGGGGGGGGGGGGGGGGGGGGGGGGGGGGGGGGGGGGGGGGGGGGGGGGGGGGGGGGGGGGGGGGGGGGGGGGGGGGGGGGTGGGGGGGGGGGGGGGGGGGGGGGGGGGGGGGGGGGGGGGGGGGGGGGGGGGGGGGGGGGGGGGGGGGGGGGGGGGGGGGGGGGGGGGGGGGGGGGGGGGGGGGGGGGGGGGGGGGGGGGGGGGGGGGGGGGGGGGGGGGGGGGGGGGGGGGGGGGGGGGGGGGGGGGGGGGGGGGGGGGGGGGGGGGGGGGGGGGGGGGGGGGGGGGGGGGGGGGGGGGGGGGGGGGGGGGGGGGGGGGGGGGGGGGGGGGGGGGGGGGGGGGGGGGGGGGGGGGGGGGGGGGGGGGGGGGGGGGGGGGGGGGGGGGGGGTGGGGGGGGGGGGGGGGGGGGGGGGGGGGGGGGGGGGGGGGGGGGGGGGGGGGGGGGGGGGGGGGGGGGGGGGGGGGGGGGGGGGGGGGGGGGGGGGGGGGGGGGGGGGGGGGGGGGGGGGGGGGGGGGGGGGGGGGGGGGGGGGGGGGGGGGGGGGGGGGGGGGGGGGGGGGGGGGGGGGGGGGGGGGGGGGGGGGGGGGGGGGGGGGGGGGGGGGGGGGGGGGGGGGGGGGGGGGGGGGGGGGGGGGGGGGGGGGGGGGGGGGGGGGGGGGGGGGGGGGGGGGGGGGGGGGGGGGGGGGGGGGGGGGGGGGGGGGGGGGGGGGGGGGGGGGGGGGGGGGGGGGGGGGGGGGGGGGGGGGGGGGGGGGGGGGGGGGGGGGGGGGGGGGGGGGGGGGGGGGGGGGGGGGGGGGGGGGGGGGGGGGGGGGGGGGGGGGGGGGGGGGGGGGGTGGGGGGGGGGGGGGGGGGGGGGGGGGGGGGGGGGGGGGGGGGGGGGGTGGGGGGGGGGGGGGGGGGGGGGGGGGGGGGGGGGGGGGGGGGGGGGGGGGGGGGGGGGGGGGGGGGGGGGGGGGGGGGGGGGGGGGGGGGGGGGGGGGGGGGGGGGGTGGGGGGGGGGGGGGGGGGGGGGGGGGGGGGGGGGGGGGGGGGGGGGGGGGGGGGGGGGGGGGGGGGGGGGGGGGGGGGGGGGGGGGGGGGGGGGGGGTGGGGGGGGGGGGGGGGGGGGGGGGGGGGGGGGGGGGGGGGGGGGGGGGGGGGGTGGGGGGGGGGGGGGGGGGGGGGGGGGGGGGGGGGGGGGGGGGGGGGGGGGGGGGGGGGGGGGGGGGGGGGGGGGGGGGGGGGGGGGGGGGGGGGGGGGGGGGGGGGGGGGGGGGGGGGGGGGGGGGGGGGGGGGGGGGGGGGGGGGGGGGGGGGGGGGGGGGGGGGGGGGGGGGGGGGGGGGGGGGGGGGGGGGGGGGGGGGGGGGGGGGGGTGGGGGGGGGGGGGGGGGGGGGGGGGGGGGGGGGGGGGGGGGGGGGGGGGGGGGGGGGGGGGGGGGGGGGGGGGGGGGGGGGGGGGGGGGGGGGGGGGGGGGGGTGGGGGGGGGGGGGGGGGGGGGGGGGGGGGGGGGGGGGGGGGGGGGGGGGGGGGGGGGGGGGGGGGGGGGGGGGGGGGGGGGGGGGGGGGGGGGGGGGGGGGGGGGGGGGGGGGGGGGGGGGGGGGGGGGGGGGGGGGGGGGGGGGGGGGGGGGGGGGGGGGGGGGGTGGGGGGGGGGGGGGGGGGGGGGGGGGGGGGGGGGGGGGGGGGGGGGGGGGGGGGGGGGGGGGGGGGGGGGGGGGGGGGGGGGGGGGGGGGGGGGGGGGGGGGGGGGGGGGGGGGGGGGGGGGGGGGGGGGGGGGGGGGGGGGGGGTGGGGGGGGGGGGGGGGGGGGGGGGGGGGGGGGGGGGGGGGGGGGGGGGGGGGGGGGGGGGGGGGGGGGGGGGGGGGGGGGGGGGGGGGGGGGGGGGGGGGGGGGGGGGGGGGGGGGGGGGGGGGGGGGGGGGGGGGGGGGGGGGGGGGGGGGGGGGGGGGGGGGGGTGGGGGGGGGGGGGGGGGGGGGGGGGGGGGGGGGGGGGGGGGGGGGGGGGGGGGGGGGGGGGGGGGGGGGGGGGGGGGGGGGGGGGGGGGGGGGGGGGGGGGGGGGGGGGGGGGGGGGGGGGGGGGGGGGGGGGGTGGGGGGGGGGGGGGGGGGGGGGGGGGGGGGGGGGGGGGGGGGGGGGGGGGGGGGGGTGGGGGGGGGGGGGGGGGGGGGGGGGGGGGGGGGGGGGGGGGGGGGGGGGGGGGGGGGGGGGGGGGGGGGGGGGGGGGGGGGGGGGGGGGGGGGGGGGGGGGGGGGGGGGGGGGGGGGGGGGGGGGGGGGGGGGGGGGGGGGGGGGGGGGGGGGGGGGGGGTGGGGGGGGGGGGGGGGGGGGGGGGGGGGGGGGGGGGGGGGGGGGGGGGGGGGGGGGGGGGGGGGGGGGGGGGGGGGGGGGGGGGGGGGGGGGGGGGGGGGGGGGGGGGGGGGGGGGGGGGGGGGGGGGGGGGGGGGGGGGGGGGGGGGGGGGGGGGGGGGGGGGGGGGGGGGGGGGGGGGGGGGGGGGGGGGGGGGGGGGGGGGGGGGGGGGGGGGGGGGGGGGGGGGGGGGGGGGGGGGGGGGGGGGGGGGGGGGGGGGGGGGGGGGGGGGGGGGGGGGGGGGGGGGGGGGGGGGGGGGGGGGGGGGGGGGGGGGGGGGGGGGGGGGGGGGGGGGGGGGGGGGGGGGGGGGGGGGGGGGGGGGGTGGGGGGGGGGGGGGGGGGGGGGGTGGGGGGGGGGGGGGGGGGGGGGGGGGGGGGGGGGGGGGGGGGGGGGGGGGGGGGGGGTGGGGGGGGGGGGGGGGGGGGGGGGGGGGGGGGGGGGGGGGGGGGGGGGGGGGGGGGGGGGGGGGGGGGGGGGGGGGGGGGGGGGGGGGGGGGGGGGGGGGGGGGGGGGGGGGGGGGGGGGGGGGGGGGGGGGGGGGGGGGGGGGGGGGGGGGGGGGGGGGGGGGGGGGGGGGGGGGGGGGGGGGGGGGGGGGGGGGGGGGGGGGGGTGGGGGGGGGGGGGGGGGGGGGGGGGGGGGGGGGGGGGGGGGGGGGGGGGGGGGGGGGGGGGGGGGGGGGGGGGGGGGGGGGGGGGGGGGGGGGGGGGGGGGGGGGGGGGGGGGGGGGGGGGGGGGGGGGGGGGGGGGGGGGGGGGGGGGGGGGGGGGGGGGGGGGGGGGGGGGGGGGGGGGGGGGGGGGGGGGGGGGGGGGGGGGGGGGGGGGGGGGGGGGGGGGGGGGGGGGGGGGGGGGGGGGGGGGGGGTGGGGGGGGGGGGGGGGGGGGGGGGGGGGGGGGGGGGGGGGGGGGGGGGGGGGGGGTGGGGGGGGGGGGGGGGGGGGGGGGGGGGGGGGGGTGGGGGGGGGGGGTGGGGGGGGGGGGGGGGGGGGGGGGGGGGGGGGGGGGGGGGGGGGGGGGGGGGGGGGGGGGGGGGTGGGGGGGGGGGGGGGGGGGGGGGGGGGGGGGGGGGGGGGGGGGTGGGGGGGGGGGGGGGGGGGGGGGGGGGGGGGGGGGGGGGGGGGGGGGGGGGGGGGGGGGGGGGGGGGGGGGGGGGGGGGGGGGGGGGGGGGGGGGGGGGGGGGGGGGGGGGGGGGGGGGGGGGGGGGGGGGGGGGGGGGGGGGGGGGGGGGGGGGGGGGGGGGGGGTGGGGGGGGGGGGGGGGGGGGGGGGGGGGGGGGGGGGGGGGGGGGGGGGGGGGGGGGGGGGGGGGGGGGTGGGGGGGGGGGGGGGGGGGGGGGGGGGGGGGGGGGGGGGGGGGGGGGGGGGGGGGGGGGGGGGGGGGGGGGGGGGGGGGTGGGGGGGGGGGGGGGGGGGGGGGGGGGGGGGGGGGGGGGTGGGGGGGGGGGGGGGGGGGGGGGGGGGGGGGTGGGGGGGGGGGGGGGGGGGGGGGGGGGGGGGGGGGGGGGGGGGGGGGGGGGGGGGGGGGGGGGGGGGGGGGGGGGGGGGGGGGGGGGGGGGGGGGGGGGGGGGGGGGGGGGGGGGGGGGGGGGGGGGGGGGGGGGGGGGGGGGGGGGGGGGGGGGGGGGGGGGGGGGGGGGGGGGGGGGGGGGGGGGGGGGGGGGGGGGGGGGGGGGGGGGGGGGGGGGGGGGGGGGGGGGGGGGGGGGGGGGGGGGGGGGGGGGGGGGGGGGGGGGGGGGGGGGGGGTGGGGGGGGGGGGGGGGGGGGGGGGGGGGGGGGGGGGGGGGGGGGGGGGGGGGGGGGGGGGGGGGGGGGGGGGGGGGGGGGGGGGGGGGGGGGGGGGGGTGGGGGGGGGGGGGGGGGGGGGGGGGGGGGGGGGGGGGGGGGGGGGGGGGGTGGGGGGGGGGGGGGGGGGGGGGGGGGGGGGGGGGGGGGGGGGGGGGGGGGGGGGGGGGGGGGGGGGGGGGGGGGGGGGGGGGGGGGGGGGGGGGGGGGGGGGGGGGGGGGGGGGGGGGGGGGGGGGGGGGGGGGGGGGGGGGGGGGTGGGGGGGGGGGGGGGGGGGGGGGGGGGGGGGGGGGGGGGGGGGGGGGGGGGGGGGGGGGGGGGGGGGGGGGGGGGGGGGGGGGGGGGGGGGGGGGGGGGGGGGGGGGGGGGGTGGGGGGGGGGGGGGGGGGGGGGGGGGGGGGGGGGGGGGGGGGGGGGGGGGGGGGGGGGGGGGGGGGGGGGGGGGGGGGGGGGGGGGGGGGGGGGGGGGGGGGGGGGGGGGGGGGGGGGGGGGGGGGGGGGGGGGGGGGGTGGGGGGGGGGGGGGGGGGGGGGGGGGGGGGGGGGGGGGGGGGGGGGGGGGGGGGGGGGGGGGGGGGGGGGGGGGGGGGGGGGGGGGGGGGGGGGGGGGGGGGGGGGGGGGGGGGGGGGGGGGGGGGGGGGGGGGGGGGGGGGGGGGGGGGGGGGGGGGTGGGGGGGGGGGGGGGGGGGGGGGGGGGGGGGGGGGGGGGGGGGGGGGGGGGGGGGGGGGGGGGGGGGGGGGGGGGGGGGGGGGGGGGGGGGGGGGGGGGGGGGGGGGGGTGGGGGGGGGGGGGGGGGGGGGGGGGGGGGGGGGGGGGGGGGGGGGGGGGGGGGGGGGGGGGGGGGGGGGGGGGGGGGGGGGGGGGGGGGGGGGGGGGGGGGGGGGGGGGGGGGGGGGGGGGGGGGGGGGGGGGGGGGGGGGGGGGGGGGGGGGGGGGGGGGGGGGGGGGGGGGGGGGGGGGGGGGGGGGGGGGGGGGGGGGGGGGGGGGGGGGGGGGGGGGGGGGGTGGGGGGTGGGGGGGGGGGGGGGGGGGGGGGGGGGGGGGGGGGGGGGGGGGGGGGGGGGGGGGGGGGGGGGGGGGGGGGGGTGGGGGGGGGGGGGGGGGGGGGGGGGGGGGGGGGGGGGGGGGGGGGGGGGGGGGGGGGGGGGGGGGGGGGGGGGGGGGGGGGGGGGGGGGGGGGGGGGGGGGGGGGGGGGGGGGGGGGGGGGGGGGGGGGGGGGGGGGGGGGGGGGGGGGGGGGGGGGGGGGGGGGGGGGGGGGGGGGGGGGGGGGGGGGGGGGGGGGGGGGGGGGGGGGGGGGGGGGGGGGGGGGGGGGGGGGGTGGGGGGGGGGGGGGGGGGGGGGGGGGGGGGGGGGGGGGGGGGGGGGGGGGGGGGGGGGGGGGGGGGGGGGGGGGGGGGGGGGGGGGGGGGGGGGGGGGGGGGGGGGGGGGGGGGGGGGGGGGGGGGGGGGGGGGGGGGGGGGGGGGGGGGGGGGGGGGGGGGGGGGGGGGGGGGGGGGGGGGGGGGGGGGGGGGGGGGGGGGGGGGGGGGGGGGGGGGGGGGGGGGGGGGGGGGGGGGTGGGGGGGGGGGGGGGGGGGGGGGGGGGGGGGGGGGGGGGGGGGGGGGGGGGGGGGGGGGGGGGGGGGGGGGGGGGGGGTGGGGGGGGGGGGGGGGGGGGGGGGGGGGGGGGGGGGGGGGGGGGGGGGGGGGGGGGGGGGGGGGGGGGGGGGGGGGGGGGGGGGGGGGGGGGGGGGGGGGGGGGGGGGGGGGGGGGGGGGGGGGGGGGGGGGGGGGGGGGGGGGGGGGGGGGGGGGGGGGGGGGGGGGGGGGGGGGGGGGGGGGGGGGGGGGGGGGGGGGGGGGGGGGGGGGGGGGGGGGGGGGGGGGGGGGGGGGGGGGGGGGGGGGGGGGGGGGGGGGGGGGGGGGGGGGGGGGGGGGGGGGGGGGGGGGGGGGGGGGGGGGGGGGGGGGGGGGGGGGGGGGGGGGGGGGGGGGGGGGGGGGGGGGGGGGGGGGGGGGGGGGGGGGGGGGGGGGGGGGGGGGGGGGGGGGGGGGGGGGGGGGGGGGGGGGGGGGGGGGGGGGGGGGGGGGGGGGGGGGGGGGGGGGGGGGGGGGGGGGGGGGGGGGGGGGGGGGGGGGGGGGGGGGGGGGGGGGGGGGGGGGGGGGGGGGGGGGGGGGGGGGGGGGGGGGGGGGGGGGGGGGGGGGGGGGGGGGGGGGGGGGGGGGGGGGGGGGGGGGGGGGGGGGGGGGGGGGGGGGGGGGGGGGGGGGGGGGGGGGGGGGGGGGGGGGGGGGGGGGGGGGGGGGGGGGGGGGGGGGGGGGGGGGGGGGGGGGGGGTGGGGGGGGGGGGGGGGGGGGGGGGGGGGGGGGGGGGGGGGGGGGGGGGGGGGGGGGGGGGGGGGGGGGGGGGGGGGGGGGGGGGGGGGGGGGGGGGGGGGGGGGGGGGGGGGGGGGGGGGGGGGGGGGGGGGGGGGGGGGGGGGGGGGGGGGGGGGGGGGGGGGGGGGGGGGGGGGGGGGGGGGGGGGGGGGGGGGGGGGGGGGGGGGGGGGGGGGGGGGGGGGGGGGGGGGGGGGGGGGGGGGGGGGGGGGGGGGGGGGGGGGGGGGGGGGGGGGGGGGGGGGGGGGGGGGGGGGGGGGGGGGGGGGGGGGGGGGGGGGGGGGGGGGGGGGGGGGGGGGGGGGGGGGGGGGGGGGGGGGGGGGGGGGGGGGGGGGGGGGGGGGGGGGGGGGGGGGGGGGGGGGGGGGGGGGGGGGGGGGGGGGGGGGGGGGGGGGGGGGGGGGGGGGGGGGGGGGGGGGGGGGGGGGGGGGGGGGGGGGGGGGGGGGGGGGGGGGGGGGGGGGGGGGGGGGGGGGGGGGGGGGGGGGGGGGGGGGGGGGGGGGGGGGGGGGGGGGGGGGGGGGGGTGGGGGGGGGGGGGGGGGGGGGGGGGGGGGGGGGGGGGGGGGGGGGGGGGGGGGGGGGGGGGGGGGGGGGGGGGGGGGGGGGGGGGGGGGGGGGGGGGGGGGGGGTGGGGGGGGGGGGGGGGGGGGGGGGGGGGGGGGGGGGGGGGGGGGGGGGGGGGGGGGGGGGGGGGGGGGGGGGGGGGGGGGGGGGGGGGGGGGGGGGGGGGGGGGGGGGGGGGGGGGTGGGGGGGGGGGGGGGGGGGGGGGGGGGGGGGGGGGGGGGGGGGGGGGGGGGGGGGGGGGGGGGGGGGGGGGGGGGGGGGGGGGGGGGGGGGGGGGGGGGGGGGGGGGGGGGGGGGGGGGGGGGGGGGGGGGGGGGGGGGGGGGGGGGGGGGGGGGGGGGGGGGGGGGGGGGGGGGGGGGGGGGGGGGGGGGGGGGGGGGGGGGGGGGGGGGGGGGGGGGGGGGGGGGGGGGGGGGGGGGGGGGGTGGGGGGGGGGGGGGGGGGGGGGGGGGGGGGGGGGGGGGGGGGGGGGGGGGGGGGGGGGGGGGGGGGGGGGGGGGGGGGGGGGGGGGGGGGGGGGGGGGGGGGGGGGGGGGGGGGGGGGGGGGGGGGGGGGGGGGGGGGGGGGGGGGGGGGGGGGGGGGGGGGGGGGGGGGGGGGGGGGGGGGGGGGGGGGGGGGGGGGGGGGGGGGGGGGGGGGGGGGGGGGGGGGGGGGGGGGGGGGGGGGGGGGGGGGGGGGGGGGGGGGGGGGGGGGGGGGGGGGGGGGGGGGGGGGGGGGGGGGGGGGGGTGGGGGGGGGGGGGGGGGGGGGGGGGGGGGGGGGGGGGGGGGGGGGGGGGGGGGGGGGGGGGGGGGGGGGGGGGGGGGGGGGGGGGGGGGGGGGGGGGGGGGGGGGGGGGGGGGGGGGGGGGGGGGGGGGGGGGGGGGGGGGGGGGGGGGGGGGGGGGGGGGGGGGGGGGGGGGGGGGGGGGGGGGGGGGGGGGGGGGGGGGGGGGGGGGGGGGGGGGGGGGGGGGGGGGGGGGGGGGGGGGGGGGGGGGGGGGGGGGGGGGGGGGGGGGGGGGGGGGGGGGGGGGGGGGGGGGGGGGGGGGGGGGGGGGGGGGGGGGGGGGGGGGGGGGGGGGGGGGGGGGGGGGGGGGGGGGGGGGGGGGGGGGGGGGGGGGGGGGGGGGGGGGGGGGGGGGGGGGGGGGGGGGGGGGGGGGGGGGGGGGGGGGGGGGGGGGGTGGGGGGGGGGGGGGGGGGGCGGGGGGGGGGGGGGGGGGGGGGGGGGGGGGGGGGGGGGGGGGGGGGGGGGGGGGGGGGGGGGGGGGGGGGGGGGGGGGGGGGGGGGGGGGGGGGGGGGGGGGGGGGGGGGGGGGGGGGGTGGGGGGGGGGGGGGGGGGGGGGGGGGGGGGGGGGGGGGGGGGGGGGGGGGGGGGGGGGGGGGGGGGGGGGGGGGGGGGGGGGGGGGGGGGGGGGGGGGGGGGGGGGGGGGGGGGGGGGGGGGGGGGGGGGGGGGGGGGGGGGGGGGGGGGGGGGGGGGGGGGGGGGGGGGGGGGGGGGGGGGGGGGGGGGGGGGGGGGGGGGGGGGGGGGGGGGGGGGGGGGGGGGGGGGGGGGGGGGGGGGGGGGTGGGGGGGGGGGGGGGGGGGGGGGGGGGGGTGGGGGGGGGGGGGGGGGGGGGGGGGGGGGGGGGGGGGGGGGGGGGGGTGGGGGGGGGGGGGGGGGGGGGGGGGGGGGGGGGGGGGGGGGGGGGGGGGGGGGGGGGGGGGGGGGGGGGGGGGGGGGGGGGGGGGGGGGGGGGGGGGGGGGGGGGGGGGGGGGGGGGGGGGGGGGGGGGGGGGGGGGGGGGGGGGGGGGGGGGGGGGGGGGGGGGGGGGGGGGGGGGGGGGGGGGGGGGGGGGGGGGGGGGGGGGGGGGGGGGGGGGGGGGGGGGGGGGGGGGGGGGGGGGGGGGGGGGGGGGGGGGGGGGGGGGGGGGGGGGGGGGGGGGGGGGGGGGGGGGGGGGGGGGGGGGGGGGGGGGGGGGGGGGGGGGGGGGGGGGGGGGGGGGGGGGGGGGGGGGGGGGGGGGGGGGGGGGGGGGGGGGGGGGGGGGGGGGGGGGGGGGGGGGGGGGGGGGGGGGGGGGGGGGGGGGGGGGGGGGGGGGGGGGGGGGGGGGGGGGGGGGGGGGGGGGGGGGGGGGGGGGGGTGGGGGGGGGGGGGGGGGGGGGGGGGGGGGGGGGGGGGGGGGGGGGGGGGGGGGGGGTGGGGGGGGGGGGGGGGGGGGGGGGGGGGGGGGGGGGGGGGGGGGGGGGGGGGGGGGGGGGGGGGGGGGGGGGGGGGGGGGGGGGGGGGGGGGGGGGGGGGGGGGGGGGGGGGGGGGGGGGGGGGGGGGGGGGGGGGGGGGGGGGGGGGGGGGGGGGGGGGGGGGGGGGGGGGGGGGGGGGGGGGGGGGGGGGGGGGGGGGGGGGGGGGGGGGGGGGGGGGGGGGGGGGGGGGGGGGGGGGGGGGGGGGGGGGGGGGGGGGGGGGGGGGGGGGGGGGGGGGGGGGGGGGGGGGGGGGGGGGGGGGGGGGGGGGGGGGGGGGGGGGGGGGGGGGGGGGGGGGGGGGGGGGGGGGGGGGGGGGGGGGGGGGGGGCGGGGGGGGGGGGGGGGGGGGGGGGGGGGGGGGGGGGGGGGGGGGGGGGTGGGGGGGGGGGGGGGGGGGGGGGGGGGGGGGGGGGGGGGGGGGGGGGGGGGGGGGGGGGGGGGGGGGGGGGGGGGGGGGGGGGGGGGGGGGGGGGGGGGGGGGGGGGGGGGGGGGGGGGGGGGGGGGGGGGGGGGGGGGGGGGGGGGGGGGGGGGGGGGGGGGGGGGGGGGGGGGGGGGGGGGGGGGGGGGGGGGGGGGGGGGGGGGGGGGGGGGGGGGGGGGGGGGGGGGGGGGGGGGGGGGGGGGGGGGGGGGGGGGGGGGGGGGGGGGGGGTGGGGGGGGGGGGGGGGGGGGGGGGGGGGGGGGGGGGGGGGGGGGGGGGGGGGGGGGGGGGGGGGGGGGGGGGGGGGGGGGGGGGGGGGGTGGGGGGGGGGGGGGGGGGGGGGGGGGGGGGGGGGGGGGGGGGGGGGGGGGGGGGGGGGGGGGGGGGGGGGGGGGGGGGGGGGGGGGGGGGGGGGGGGGGGGGGGGGGGGGGGGGGGGGGGGGGGGGGGGGGGGGGGGGGGGGGGGGGGGGGGGGGGGGGGGGGGGGGGGGGGGGGGGGGGGGGGGGGGGGGGGGGGGGGGGGGGGGGGGGGGGGGGGGGGGGGGGGGGGGGGGGGGGGGGGGGGGGGGGGGGGGGGGGGGGGGGGGGGGGGGGGGGGGGGGGGGGGGGGGGGGGGGGGGGGGGGGGGGGGGGGGGGGGGGGGGGGGGGGGGGGGGGGGGGGGGGGGGGGGGGGGGGGGGGGGGGGGGGGGGGGGGGGGGGGGGGGGGGGGGGGGGGGGGGGGGGGGGGGGGGGGGGGGGGGGGGGGGGGGGGGGGGGGGGGGGGGGGAGGGGGGGTGGGGGGGGGGGGGGGGGGGGGGGGGGGGGGGGGGGGGGGGGGGGGGGGGGGGGGGGGGGGGGGGGGGGGGGGGGGGGGGGGGGGGGGGGGGGGGGGGGGGGGGGGGGGGGGGGGGGGGGGGGGGGGGGGGGGGGGGGGGGGGGGGGGGGGGGGGGGGGGGGGGGGGGGGGGGGGGGGGGGGGGGGGGGGGGGGGGGGGGGGGGGGGGGGGGGGGGGGGGGGGGGGGGGGGGGGGGGGGGGGGGGGGGGGGGGGGGGGGGGGGGGGGGGGGGGGGGGGGGGGGGGGGGTGGGGGGGGGGGGGGGGGGGGGGGGGGGGGGGGGGGGGGGGGGGGGGGGGGGGGGGGGGGGGGGGGGGGGGGGGGGGGGGGGGGGGGGGGGGGGGGGGGGGGGGGGGGGGGGGGGGGGGGGGGGGGGGGGGGGGGGGGGGTGGGGGGGGGGGGGGGGGGGGGGGGGGGGGGGGGGGGGGGTGGGGGGGGGGGGGGGGGGGGGGGGGGGGGGGGGGGGGGGGGGGGGGGGGGGGGGGGGGGGGGGGGGGGGGGGGGGGGGGGGGGGGGGGGGGGGGGGGGGGGGGGGGGGGGGGGGGGGGGGGGGGGGGGGGGGGGGGGGGGGGGGGGGGGGGGGGGGGGGGGGGGGGGGGGGGGGGGGGGGGGGGGGGGGGGGGGGGGGGGGGGGGGGGGGGGGGGGGGGGGGGGAGGGGGGTGGGGGGGGGGGGGGGGGGGGGGGGGGGGGGGGGGGGGGGGGGGGGGGGGGGGGGGGGGGGGGGGGGGGGGGGGGGGGGGGGGGGGGGGGGGGGGGGGGGGGGGGGGGGGGGGGGGGGGGGGGGGGGGGGGGGGGGGGGGGGGGGGGGGGGGGGGGGGGGGGGGGGGGGGGGGGGGGGGGGGGGGGGGGGGGGGGGGGGGGGGGGGGGGGGGGGGGGGGGGGGGGGGTGGGGGGGGGGGGGGGGGGGGGGGGGGGGGGGGGGGGGGGGGGGGGGGGGGGGGGGGGGGGGGGGGGGGGGGGGGGGGGGGGGGGGGGGGGGGGGGGGGGGGGGGGGGGGGGGGGCGGGGGGGGGGGGGGGGGGGGGGGGGGGGGGGGGGGGGGGGGGGGGGGGGGGGGGGGGGGGGGGGGGGGGTGGGGGGGGGGGGGGGGGGGGGGGGGGGGGGGGGGGGGGGGGGGGGGGGGGGGGGGGGGGGGGGGGGGGGGGGGGGGGGGGGGGGGGGGGGGGGGGGGGGGGGGGGGGGGGGGGGGGGGGGGGGGGGGGGGGGGGGGGGGGGGGGGGGGGGGGGGGGGGGGGGGGGGGGGGGGGGGGGGGGGGGGGGGGGGGGGGGGGGGGGGGGGGGGGGGGGGGGGGGGGGGGGGGGGGGGGGTGGGGGGGGGGGGGGGGGGGGGGGGGGGGGGGGGGGGGGGGGGGGGGGGGGGGGGGGGGGGGGGGGGGGGGGGGGGGGGGGGGGGGGGGGGGGGGGGGGGGGGGGGGGGGGGGGGGGGGGGGGGGGGGGGGGGGGGGGGGGGGGGGGGGGGGGGGGGGGGGGGGGGGGGGGGGGGGGGGGGGGGGGGGGGGGGGGGGGGGGGGGGGGGTGGGGGGGGGGGGGGGGGGGGGGGGGGGGGGGGGGGGGGGGGGGGGGGGGGGGGGGGGGGGGGGGGGGGGGGGGGGGGGGGGGGGGGGGGGGGGGGGGGGGGGGGGGGGGGGGGGGGGGGGGGGGGGGGGGGGGGGGGGGGGGGGGGGGGGGGGGGGGGGGGGGGGGGGGGGGGGGGGGGGGGGGGGGGGGGGGGGGGGGGGGGGGGGGGGGGGGGGGGGGGGGGGGGGGGGGGGGGGGGGGGGGGGGGGGGGGGGGGGGGGGGGGGGGGGGGGGGGGGGGGGGGGGGGGGGGGGGGGGGGGTGGGGGGGGGGGGGGGGGGGGGGGGGGGGGGGGGGGGGGGGGGGGGGGGGGGGGGGGGGGGGGGGGGGGGGGGGGGGGGGGGGGGGGGGGGGGGGGGGGGGGGGGGGGGGGGGGGGGGGGGGGGGGGGGGGGGGGGGGGGGGGGGGGGGGGGGGGGGGGGGGGGGGGGGGGGGGGGGGGGGGGGGGGGGGGGGGGGGGGGGGGGGGGGGGGGGGGGGGGGGGGGGGGGGGGGGGGGGGGGGGGGGGGGGGGGGGGGGGGGGGGGGGGGGGGGGGGGGGGGGGGGGGGGGGGGGGGGGGGGGGGGGGGGGGGGGGGGGGGGGGGGGGGGGGGGGGGGGGGGGGGGGGGGGGGGGGGGGGGGGGGGGGGGGGGGGGGGGGGGGGGGGGGGGGGGGGGGGGGGGGGGGGGGGGGGGGGGGGGGGGGGGGGGGGGGGGGGGGGGGGGGGGGGGGGGGGGGGGGGGGGGGGGGGGGGGGGGGGGGGGGGGGGGGGGGGGGGGGGGGGGGGGGGGGGGGGGGGGGGGGGGGGGGGGGGGGGGGGGGGGGGGGGGGGGGGGGGGGGGGGCGGGGGGGGGGGGGGGGGGGGGTGGGGGGGGGGGGGGGGGGGGGGGGGGGGGGGGGGGGGGGGGGGGGGGGGGGGGGGGGGGGGGGGGGGGGGGGGGGGGGGGGGGGGGGGGGGGGGGGGGGGGGGGGGGGGGGGGGGGGGGGGGGGGGGGGGGGGGGGGGGGGGGGGGGGGGGGGGGGGGGGGGGGGGGGGGGGGGGGGGGGGGGGGGGGGGGGGGGGGGGGGGGGGGGGGGGGGGGGGGGGGGGGGGGGGGGGGGGGGGGGGGGGGGGGGGGGGGGGGGGGGGGGGGGGGGGGGGGGGGGGGGGGGGGGGGGGGGGGGGGGGGGGGGGGGGGGGGGGGGGGGGGGGGGGGGGGGGGGGGGGGGGGGGGGGGGGGGGGGGGGGGGGGGGGGGGGGGGGGGGGGGGGGGGGGGGGGGGGGGGGGGGGGGGGGGGGGGGGGGGGGGGGGGGGGGGGGGGGGGGGGGGGGGGGGGGGGGGGGGGGGGGGGGGGGGGGGGGGGGGGGGGGGGGGGGGGGGGGGGGGGGGGGGGGGGGGGGGGGGGGGGGGGGGGGGGGGGGGGGGGGGGGGGGGGGGGGGGGGGGGGGGGGGGGGGGGGGGGGGGGGGGGGGGGGGGGGGGGGGGGGGGGGGGGGGGGGGGGGGGGGGGGGGGGGGGGGGGGGGGGGGGGGGGGGGGGGGGGGGGGGGGGGGGGGGGGGGGGGGGGGGGGGGGGGGGGGGGGGGGGGGGGGGGGGGGGGGGGGGGGGGGGGGGGGGGGGGGGGGGGGGGGGGGGGGGGGGGGGGGGGGGGGGGGGGGGGGGGGGGGGGGGGGGGGGGGGGGGGGGGGGGGGGGGGGGGGGGGGGGGGGGGGGGGGGGGGGGGGGGGGGGGGGGGGGGGGGGGGGGGGGGGGGGGGGGGGGGGGGGGGGGGGGGGGGGGGGGGGGGGGGGGGGGGGGGGGGGGGGGGGGGGGGGGGGGGGGGGGGGGGGGGGGGGGGGGGGGGGGGGGGGGGGGGTGGGGGGGGGGGGGGGGGGGGGGGGGGGGGGGGGGGGGGGCGGGGGGGGGGGGGGGGGGGGGGGGGGGGGGGGGGGGGGGGGGGGGGGGGGGGGGGGGGGGGGGGGGGGGGGGGGGGGGGGGGGGGGGGGGGGGGGGGGGGGGGGGGGGGGGGGGGGGGGGGGGGGGGGGGGGGGGGGGGGGGGGGGGGGGGGGGGGGGGGGGGGGGGGGGGGGGGGGGGGGGGGGGGGGGGGGGGGGGGGGGGGGGGGGGGGGGGGGGGGGGGGGGGGGGGGGGGGGGGGGGGTGGGGGGGGTGGGGGGGGGGGGGGGGGGGGGGGGGGGGGGGGGGGGGGGGGGGGGGGGGGGGGGGGGGGGGGGGGGGGGGGGGGGGGGGGGGGGGGGGGGGGGGGGGGGGGGGGGGGGGGGGGGGGGGGGGGGGGGGGGGGGGGGGGGGGGGGGGGGGGGGGGGGGGGGGGGGGGGGGGGGGGGGGGGGGGGGGGGGGGGGGGGGGGGGGGGGGGGGGGGGGGGGGGGGGGGGGGGGGGGGGGGGGGGGGGGGGGGGGGGGGGGGGGGGGGGGGGGGGGGGGGGGGGGGGGGGGGGGGGGGGGGGGGGGGGGGGGGGGGGGGGGGGGGGGGGGGGGGGGGGGGGGGGGGGGGGGGGGGGGGGGGGGGGGGGGGGGGGGGGGGGGGGGGGGGGGGGGGGGGGGGGGGGGGGGGGGGGGGGGGGGGGGGGGGGGGGGGGGGGGGGGGGGGGGGGGGGGGGGGGGGGGGGGGGGGGGGGGGGGGGGGGGGGGGGGGGGGGGGGGGGGGGGGGGGGGGGGGGGGGGGGGGGGGGGGGGGGGGGGGGGGGGGGGGGGGGGGGGGGGGGGGGGGGGGGGGGGGGGGGGGGGGGGGGGGGGGCGGGGGGGGGGGGGGGGGGGGGGGGGGGGGGGGGGGGGGGGGGGGGGTGGGGGGGGGGGGGGGGGGGGGGGGGGGGGGGGGGGGGGGGGGGGGGGGGGGGGGGGGGGGGGGGGGGGGGGGGGGGGGGGGGGGGGGGGGGGGGGGGGGGGGGGGGGGGGGGGGGGGGGGGGGGGGGGGGGGGGGGGGGGGGGGGGGGGGGGGGGGGGGGGGGGGGGGGGGGGGGGGGGGGGGGGGGGGGGGGGGGGGGGGGGGGGGGGGGGGGGGGGGGGGGGGGGGGGGGGGGGGGGGGGGGGGGGGGGGGGGGGGGGGGGGGGGGGGGGGGGGGGGGGGGGGGGGGGGGGGGGGGGGGGGGGGGGGGGGGGGGGGGGGGGGGGGGGGGGGGGGGGGGGGGGGGGGGGGGGGGGGGGGGGGGGGGGGGGGGGGGGGGGGGGGGGGGGGGGGGGGGGGGGGGGGGGGGGGGGGGGGGGGGGGGGGGGGGGGGGGGGGGGGGGGGGGGGGGGGGGGGGGGGGGGGGGGGGGGGGGGGGGGGGGGGGGGGGGGGGGGGGGGGGGGGGGGGGGGGTGGGGGGGGGGGGGGGGGGGGGGGGGGGGGGGGGGGGGGGGGGGGGGGGGGGGGGGGGGGGGGGGGGGGGGGGGGGGGGGGGGGGGGGGGGGGGGGGGGGGGGGGGGGGGGGGGGGGGGGGGGGGGGGGGGGGGGGGGGGGGGGGGGGGGGGGGGGGGGGGGGGGGGGGGGGGGGGGGGGGGGGGGGGGGGGGGGGGGGGGGGGGGGGGGGGGGGGGGGGGGGGGGGGGGGGGGGGGGGGGGGGGGGGGGGGGGGGGGGGGGGGGGGGGGGGGGGGGGGGGGGGGGGGGGGGGGGGGGGGGGGGGGGGGGGGGGGGGGGGGGGGGGGGGGGGGGGGGGGGGGGGGGGGGGGGGGGGGGGGGGGGGGGGGGGGGGGGGGGGGGGGGGGGGGGGGGGGGGGGGGGGGGGGGGGGGGGGGGGGGGGGGGGGGGGGGGGGGGGGGGGGGGGGGGGGGGGGGGGGGGGGGGGGGGGGGGGGGGGGGGGGGGGGGGGGGGGGGGGGGGGGGGGGGGGGGGGGGGGGGGGGGGGGGGGGGGGGGGGGGGGGGGGGGGGGGGGGGGGGGGGGGGGGGGGGGGGGGGGGGGGGGGGGGGGGGGGGGGGGGGGGGGGGGGGGGGGGGGGGGGGGGGGGGGGGGGGGGGGGGGGGGGGGGGGGGGGGGGGGGGGGGGGGGGGGGGGGGGGGGGGGGGGGGGGGGGGGGGGGGGGGGGGGGGGGGGGGGGGGGGGGGGGGGGGGGGGGGGGGGGGGGGGGGGGGGGGGGGGGGGGGGGGGGGGGGGGGGGGGGGGGGGGGGGGGGGGGGGGGGGGGGGGGGGGGGGGGGGGGGGGGGGGGGGGGGGGGGGGGGGGGGGGGGGGGGGGGGGGTGGGGGGGGGGGGGGGGGGGGGGGGGGGGGGGGGGGGGGGGGGGGGGGGGGGGGGGGGGGGGGGGGGGGGGGGGGGGGGGGGGGGGGGGGGGGGGGGGGGGGGGGGGGGGGGGGGGGGGGGGGGGGGGGGGGGGGGGGGGGGGGGGGGGGGGGGGGGGGGGGGGGGGGGTGGGGGGGGGGGGGGGGGGGGGGGGGGGGGGGGGGGGGGGGGGGGGGGGGGGGGGGGGGGGGGGGGGGGGGGGGGGGGGGGGGGGGGGGGGGGGGGGGGGGGGGGGGGGGGGGGGGGGGGGGGGGGGGGGGGGGGGGGGGGGGGGGGGGGGGGGGGGGGGGGGGGGGGGGGGGGGGGGGGGGGGGGGGGGGGGGGGGGGGGGGGGGGGGGGGGGGGGGGGGGGGGGGGGGGGGGGGGGGGGGGGGGGGGGGGGGGGGGGGGGGGGGGGGGGGGGTGGGGGGGGGGGGGGGGGGGGGGGGGGGGGGGGGGGGGGGGGGGGGGGGGGGGGGGGGGGGGGGGGGGGGGGGGGGGGGGGGGGGGGGGGGGGGGGGGGGGGGGGGGGGGGGGGGGGGGGGGGGGGGGGGGGGGGGGGGGGGGGGGGGGGGGGGGGGGGGGGGGGGGGGGGGGGGGGGGGGGGGGGGGGGGGGGGGGGGGGGGGGGGGGGGGGGGGGGGGGGGGGGGGGGGGGGGGGGGGGGGGGGGGGGGGGGGGGGGGGGGGGGGGGGGGGGGGGGGGGGGGGGGGGGGGGGGGGGGGGGGGGGGGGGGGGGGGGGGGGGGGGGGGGGGGGGGGGGGGGGGGGGGGGGGGGGGGGGGGGGGGGGGGGGGGGGGGGGGGGGGGGGGGGGGGGGGGGGGGGGGGGGGGGGGGGGGGGGGGGGGGGGGGGGGGGGGGGGGGGGGGGGGGGGGGGGGGGGGGGGGGGGGGGGGGGGGGGGGGGGGGGGGGGGGGGGGGGGGGGGGGGGGGGGGGGGGGGGGGGGGGGGGGGGGGGGGGGGGGGGGGGGGGGGGGGGGGGGGGGGGGGGCGGGGGGGGGGGGGGGGGGGGGGGGGGGGGGGGGGGGGGGGGGGGGGGGGGGGGGGGGGGGGGGGGGTGGGGGGGGGGGGGGGGGGGGGGGGGGGGGGGGGGGGGGGGGGGGGGGGGGGGGGGGGGGGGGGGGGGGGGGGGGGGGGGGGGGGGGGGGGGGGGGGGGGGGGGGGGGGGGGGGGGGGGGGGGGGGGGGGGGGGGGGGGGGGGGGGGGGGGGGGGGGGGGGGGGGGGGGGGGGGGGGGGGGGGGGGGGGGGGGGGGGGGGGGGGGGGGGGGGGGGGGGGGGGGGGGGGGGGGGGGGGGGGGGGGGGGGGGGGGGGGGGGGGGGGGGGGGGGGGGGGGGGGGGGGGGGGGGGGGGGGGGGGGGGGGGGGGGGGGGGGGGGGGGGGGGGGGGGGGGGGGGGGGGGGGGGGGGGGGGGGGGGGGGGGGGGGGGGGGGGGGGGGGGGGGGGGGGGGGGGGGGGGGGGGGGGGGGGGGGGGGGGGGGGGGGGGGGGGGGGGGGGGGGGGGGGGGGGGGGGGGGGGGGGGGGGGGGGGGGGGGGGGGGGGGGGGGGGGGGGGGGGGGGGGGGGGGGGGGGGGGGGGGGGGGGGGGGGGGGGGGGGGGGGGGGGGGGGGGGGGGGGGGGGGGGGGGGGGGGGGGGGGGGGGGGGGGGGGGGGGGGGGGGGGGGGGGGGGGGGGGGGGGGGGGGGGGGGGGGGGGGGGGGGGGGGGGGGGGGGGGGGGGGGGGGGGGGGGGGGGGGGGGGGGGGGGGGGGGGGGGGGGGGGGGGGGGGGGGGGGGGGGGGGGGGGGGGGGGGGGGGGGGGGGGGGGGGGGGGGGGGGGGGGGGGGGGGGGGGGGGGGGGGGGGGGGGGGGGGGGGGGGGGGGGGGGGGGGGGGGGGGGGGGGGGGGGGGGGGGGGGGGGGGGGGGGGGGGGGGGGGGGGGGGGGGGGGGGGGGGGGGGGGGGGGGGGGGGGGGGGGGGGGGGGGGGGGGGGGGGGGGGGGGGGGGGGGGGGGGGGGGGGGGGGGGGGGGGGGGGGGGGGGGGGGGGGGGGGGGGGGGGGGGGGGGGGGGGGGGGGGGGGGGGGGGGGGGGGGGGGGGGGGGGGGGGGGGGGGGGGGGGGGGGGGGGGGGGGGGGGGGGGGGGGGGGGGGGGGGGGGGGGGGGGGGGGGGGGGGGGGGGGGGGGGGGGGGGGGGGGGGGGGGGGGGGGGGGGGGGGGGGGGGGGGGGGGGGGGGGGGGGGGGGGGGGGGGGGGGGGGGGGGGGGGGGGGGGGGGGGGGGGGGGGGGGGGGGGGGGGGGGGGGTGGGGGGGGGGGGGGGGGGGGGGGGGGGGGGGGGGGGGGGGGGGGGGGGGGGGGGGGGGGGGGGGGGGGGGGGGGGGGGGGGGGGGGGGGGGGGGGGGGGGGGGGGGGGGGGGGGGGGGGGGGGGGGGGGGGGGGGGGGGGGGGGGGGGGGGGGGGGGGGGGGGGGGGGGGGGGGGGGGGGGGGGGGGGGGGGGGGGGGGGGGGGGGGGGGGGGGGGGGGGGGGGGGGGGGGGGGGGGGGGGGGGGGGGGGGGGGGGGGGGGGGGGGGGGGGGGGGGGGGGGGGGGGGGGGGGGGGGGGGGGGGGGGGGGGGGGGGGGGGGGGGGGGGGGGGGGGGGGGGGGGGGGGGGGGGGGGGGGGGGGGGGGGGGGGGGGGGGGGGGGGGGGGGGGGGGGGGGGGGGGGGGGGGGGGGGGGGGGGGGGGGGGGGGGGGGGGGGGGGGGGGGGGGGGGGGGGGGGGGGGGGGGGGGGGGGGGGGGGGGGGGGGGGGGGGGGGGGGGGGGGGGGGGGGGGGGGGGGGGGGGGGGGGGGGGGGGGGGGGGGGGGGGGGGGGGGGGGGGGGGGGGGGGGGGGGGGGGGGGGGGGGGGGGGGGGGGGGGGGGGGGGGGGGGGGGGGGGGGGGGGGGGGGGGGGGGGGGGGGGGGGGGGGGGGGCGGGGGGGGGGGTGGGGGGGGGGGGGGGGGGGGGGGGGGGGGGGGGGGGGGGGGGGGGGGGGGGGGGGGGGGGGGGGGGGGGGGGGGGGGGGGGGGGGGGGGGGGGGGGGGGGGGGGGGGGGGGGGGGGGGGGGGGGGGGGGGGGGGGGGGGGGGGGGGGGGGGGGGGGGGGGGGGGGGGGGGGGGGGGGGGGGGGGGGGGGGGGGGGGGGGGGGGGGGGGGGGGGGGGGGGGGGGGGGGGGGGGGGGGGGGGGGGGGGGGGGGGGGGGGGGGGGGGGGGGGGGGGGGGGGGGGGGGGGGGGGGGGGGGGGGGGGGGGGGGGGGGGGGGGGGGGGGGGGGGGGGGGGGGGGGGGGGGGGGGGGGGGGGGGGGGGGGGGGGGGGGGGGGGGGGGGGGGGGGGGGGGGGGGGGGGGGGGGGGGGGGGGGGGGGGGGGCGGGGGGGGGGGGTGGGGGGGGGGGGGGGGGGGGGGGGGGGGGGGGGGGGGGGGGGGGGGGGGGGGGGGGGGGGGGGGGGGGGGGGGGGGGGGGGGGGGGGGGGGGGGGGGGGGGGGGGGGGGGGGGGGGGGGGGGGGGGGGGGGGGGGGGGGGGGGGGGGGGGGGGGGGGGGGGGGGGGGGGGGGGGGGGGGGGGGGGGGGGGGGGGGGGGGGGGGGGGGGGGGGGGGGGGGGGGGGGGGGGGGGGGGGGGGGGGGGGGGGGGGGGGGGGGGGGGGGGGGGGGGGGGGGGGGGGGGGGGGGGGGGGGGGGGGGGGGGGGGGGGGGGGGGGGGGGGGGGGGGGGGGGGGGTGGGGGGGGGGGGGGGGGGGGGGGGGGGGGGGGGGGGGGGGGGGGGGGGGGGGGGGGGGGGGGGGGGGGGGGGGGGGGGGGGGGGGGGGGGGGGGGGGGGGGGGGGGGGGGGGGGGGGGGGGGGGGGGGGGGGGGGGGGGGGGGGGGGGGGGGGGGGGGGGGGGGGGGGGGGGGGGGGGGGGGGGGGGGGGGGGGGGGGGGGGGGGGGGGGGGGGGGGGGGTGGGGGGGGGGGGGGGGGGGGGGGGGGGGGGGGGGGGGGGGGGGGGGGGGGGTGGGGGGGGGGGGGGGGGGGGGGGGGGGGGGGGGGGGGGGGGGGGGGGGGGGGGGGGGGGGGGGGGGGGGGGGGGGGGGGGGGGGGGGGGGGGGGGGGGGGGGGGGGGGGGGGGGGGGGGGGGGGGGGGGGGGGGGGGGGGGGGGGGGGGGGGGGGGGGGGGGGGGGGGGGGGGGGGGGGGGGGGGGGGGGGGGGGGGGGGGGGGGGTGGGGGGGGGGGGGGGGGGGGGGGGGGGGGGGGGGGGGGGGGGGGGGGGGGGGGGGGGGGGGGGGGGGGGGGGGGGGGGGGGGGGGGGGGGGGGGGGGGGGGGGGGGGGGGGGGGGGGGGGGGGGGGGGGGGGGGGGGGGGGGGGGGGGGGGGGGGGGGCGGGGGGGGGGGGGGGGGGGGGGGGGGGGGGGGGGGGGGGGGGGGGGGGGGGGGGGGGGGGGGGGGGGGGGGGGGGGGGTGGGGGGGGGGGGGGGGGGGGGGGGGGGGGGGGGGGGGGGGGGGGGGGGGGGGGGGGGGGGGGGGGGGGGGGGGGGGGGGGGGGGGGGGGGGGGGGGGGGGGGGGGGGGGGGGGGGGGGGGGGGGGGGGGGGGGGGGGGGGGGGGGGGGGGGGGGGGGGGGGGGGGGGGGGGGGGGGGGGGGGGGGGGGGGGGGGGGGGGGGGGGGGGGGGGGGGGGGGGGGGGGGGGGGGGGGGGGGGGGGGGGGGGGGGGGGGGGGGGGGGGGGGGGGGGGGGGGGGGGGGGGGGGGGGGGGGGGGGGGGGGGGGGGGGGGGGGGGGGGGGGGGGGGGGGGGGGGGGGGGGGGGGGGGGGGGGGGGGGGGGGGGGGGGGGGGGGGGGGGGGGGGGGGGGGGGGGGGGGGGGGGGGGGGGGGGGGGGGGGGGGGGGGGGGGGGGGGGGGGGGGGGGGGGGGGGGGGGGGGGGGGGGGGGGGGGGGGGGGGGGGGGGGGGGGGGGGGGGGGGGGGGGGGGGGGGGGGGGGGGGGGGGGGGGGGGGGGGGGGGGGGGGGGGGGGGGGGGGGGGGGGGGGGGGGGGGGGGGGGGGGGGGGGGGGGGGGGGGGGGGGGGGGGGGGGGGGGGGGGGGGGGGGGGGGGGGGGGGGGGGGGGGGGGGGGGGGGGGGGGGGGGGGGGGGGGGGGGGGGGGGGGGGGGGGGGGGGGGGGGGGGGGGGGGGGGGGGGGGGGGGGGGGGGGGGGGGGGGGGGGGGGGGGGGGGGGGGGGGGGGGGGGGGGGGGGGGGGGGGGGGGGGGGGGGGGGGGGGGGGGGGGGGGGGGGGGGGGGGGGGGGGGGGGGGGGGGGGGGGGGGGGGGGGGGGGGCGGGGGGGGGGGGGGGGGGGGGGGGGGGGGGGGGGGGGGGGGGGGGGGGTGGGGGGGGGGGGGGGGGGGGGGGGGGGGGGGGGGGGGGGGGGGGGGGGGGGGGGGGGGGGGGGGGGGGGGGGGGGGGGGGGGGGGGGGGGGGGGGGGGGGGGGGGGGGGGGGGGCGGGGGGGGGGGGGGGGGGGGGGGGGGGGGGGGGGGGGGGGGGGGGGGGGGGGGGGGGGGGGGGGGGGGGGTGGGGGGGGGGGGGGGGGGGGGGGGGGGGGGGGGGGGGGGGGGGGGGGGGGGGGGGGGGGGGGGGGGGGGGGGGGGGGGGGGGGGGGGGGGGGGGGGGGGGGGGGGGGGGGGGGGGGGGGGGGGGGGGGGGGGGGGGGGGGGGGGGGGGGGGGGGGGGGGGGGGGGGGGGGGGGGGGGGGGGGGGGGGGGGGGGGGGGGGGGGGGGGGGGGGGGGGGGGGGGGGGGGGGGGGGGGGGGGGGGGGGGGGGGGGGGGGGGGGGGGGGGGGGGGGGGGGGGGGGGGGGGGGGGGGGGGGGGGGGGGGGGGGGGGGGGGGGGGGGGGGGGGGGGGGGGGGGGGGGGGGGGGGGGGGGGGGGGGGGGGGGGGGGGGGGGGGGGGGGGGGGGGGGGGGGGGGGGGGGGGGGGGGGGGGGGGGGGGGGGGGGGGGGGGGGGGGGGGGGGGGGGGGGGGGGGGGGGGGGGGGGGGGGGGGGGGGGGGGGGGGGGGGGGGGGGGGGGGGGGGGGGGGGGGGGGGGGGGGGGGGGGGGGGGGGGGGGGGGGGGGGGGGGGGGGGGGGGGGGGGGGGGGGGGGGGGGGGGGGGGGGGGGGGGGGGGGGGGGGGGGGGGGGGGGGGGGGGGGGGGGGGGGGGGGGGGGGGGGGGGGGGGGGGGGGGGGGGGGGGGGGGGGGGGGGGGGGGGGGGGGGGGGGGGGGGGGGGGGGGGGGGGGGGGGGGGGGGGGGGGGGGGGGGGGGGGGGGGGGTGGGGGGGGGGGGGGGGGGGGGGGGGGGGGGGGGGGGGGGGGGGGGGGGGGGGGGGGGGGGGGGGGGGGGGGGGGGGGGGGGGGGGGGGGGGGGGGGGGGGGGGGGGGGGGGGGGGGGGGGGGGGGGGGGGGGGGGGGGGGGGGGGGGGGGGGGGGGGGGGGGGGGGGGGGGGGGGGGGGGGGGGGGGGGGGGGGGGGGGGGGGGGGGGGGGGGGGGGGGGGGGGGGGGGGGGGGGGGGGGGGGGGGGGGGGGGGGGGGGGGGGGGGGGGGGGGGGGGGGGGGGGGGGGGGGGGGGGGGGGGGGGGGGGGGGGGGGGGGGGGGGGGGGGGGGGGGGGGGGGGGGGGGGGGGGGGGGGGGGGGGGGGGGGGGGGGGGGGGGGGGGGGGGGGGGGGGGGGGGGGGGGGGGGGGGGGGGGGGGGGGGGGGGGGGGGGGGGGGGGGGGGGGGGGGGGGGGGGGGGGGGGGGGGGGGGGGGGGGGGGGGGGGGGGGGGGGGGGGGGGGGGGGGGGGGGGGGGGGGGGGGGGGGGGGGGGGGGGGGGGGGGGGGGGGGGGGGGGGGGGGGGGGGGGGGGGGGGGGGGGGGGGGGGGGGGGGGGGGGGGGGGGGGGGGGGGGGGGGGGGGGGGGGGGGGGGGGGGGGGGGGGGGGGGGGGGGGGGGGGGGGGGGGGGGGGGGGGGGGGGGGGGGGGGGGGGGGGGGGGGGGGGGGGGGGGGGGGGGGGGGGGGGGGGGGGGGGGGGGGGGGGGGGGGGGGGGGGGGGGGGGGGGGGGGGGGGGGGGGGGGGGGGGGGGGGGGGGGGGGGGGGGGGGGGGGGGGGGGGGGGGGGGGGGGGGGGGGGGGGGGGGGGGGGGGGGGGGGGGGGGGGGGGGGGGGGGGGGGGGGGGGGGGGGGGGGGGGGGGGGGGGGGGGGGGGGTGGGGGGGGGGGGGGGGGGGGGGGGGGGGGGGGGGGGGGGGGGGGGGGGGGGGGGGGGGGGGGGGGGGGGGGGGGGGGGGGGGGGGGGGGGGGGGGGGGGGGGGGGGGGGGGGGGGGTGGGGGGGGGGGGGGGGGGGGGGGGGGGGGGGGGGGGGGGGGGGGGGGGGGGGGGGGGGGGGGGGGGGGGGGGGGGGGGGGGGGGGGGGGGGGGGGGGGGGGGGGGGGGGGGGGGGGGGGGGGGGGGGGGGGGGGGGGGGGGGGGGGGGGGGGGGGGGGGGGGGGGGGGGGGGGGGGGGGGGGGGGGGGGGGGGGGGGGGGGGGGGGGGGGGGGGGGGGGGGGGGGGGGGGGGGGGGGGGGGGGGGGGGGGGGGGGGGGGGGGGGGGGGGGGGGGGGGGGGGGGGGGGGGGGGGGGGGTGGGGGGGGGGGGGGGGGGGGGGGGGGGGGGGGGGGGGGGGGGGGGGGGGGGGGGGGGGGGGGGGGGGGGGGGGGGGGGGGGGGGGGGGGGGGGGGGGGGGGGGGGGGGGGGGGGGGGGGGGGGGGGGGGGGGGGGGGGGGGGGGGGGGGGGGGGGGGGGGGGGGGGGGGGGGGGGGGGGGGGGGGGGGGGGGGGGGGGGGGGGGGGGGGGGGGGGGGGGGGGGGGGGGGGGGGGGGGGGGGGGGGGGGGGGGGGGGGGGGGGGGGGGGGGGGGGGGGGGGGGGGGGGGGGGGGGGGGGGGGGGGGGGGGGGGGGGGGGGGGGGGGGGGGGGGGGGGGGGGGGGGGGGGGGGGGGGGGGGGGGGGGGGGGGGGGGGGGGGGGGGGGGGGGGGGGGGGGGGGGGGGGGGGGGGGGGGGGGGGGGGGGGGGGGGGGGGGGGGGGGGGGGGGGGAGGGGGGGGGGGGGGGGGGGGGGGGGGGGGGGGGGGGGGGGGGGGGGGGGGGGGGGGGGGGGGGGGGGTGGGGGGGGGGGGGGGGGGGGGGGGGGGGGGGGGGGGGGGGGGGGGGGGGGGGGGGGGGGGGGGGGGGGGGGGGGGGGGGGGGGGGGGGGGGGGGGGGGGGGGGGGGGGGGGGGGGGGGGGGGGGGGGGGGGGGGGGGGGGGGGGGGGGGGGGGGGGGGGGGGGGGGGGGGGGGGGGGGGGGGGGGGGGGGGGGGGGGGGGGGGGGGGGGGGGGGGGGGGGGGGGGGGGGGGGGGGGGGGGGGGGGGGGGGGGGGGGGGGGGGGGGGGGGGGGGGGGGGGGGGGGGGGGGGGGGGGGGGGGGGGGGGGGGGGGGGGGGGGGGGGGGGGGCGGGGGGGGGGGGGGGGGGGGGGGGGGGGGGGGGGGGGGGGGGGGGGGGTGGGGGGGGGGGGGGGGGGGGGGGGGGGGGGGGGGGGGGGGGGGGGGGGGGGGGGGGGGGGGGGGGGGGGGGGGGGGGGGGGGGGGGGGGGGGGGGGGGGGGGGGGGGGGGGGGGGGGGGGGGGGGGGGGGGGGGGGGGGGGGGGGGTGGGGGGGGGGGGGGGGGGGGGGGGGGGGGGGGGGGGGGGGGGGGGGGGGGGGGGGGGGGGGGGGGGGGGGGGGGGGGGGGGGGGGGGGGGGGGGGGGGGGGGGGGTGGGGGGGGGGGGGGGGGGGGGGGGGGGGGGGGGGGGGGGGGGGGGGGGGGGGGGGGGGGGGGGGGGGGGGGGGGGGGGGGGGGGGGGGGGGGGGGGGGGGGGGGGGGGGGGGGGGGGGGGGGGGGGGGGGGGGGGGGGGGGGGGGGGGGGGGGGGGGGGGGGGGGGGGGGGGGGGGGGGGGGGGGGGGGGGGGGGGGGGGGGGGGGGGGGGGGGGGGGGGGGGGGGGGGGGGGGGGGGGGGGGGGGGGTGGGGGGGGGGGGGGGGGGGGGGGGGGGGGGGGGGGGGGGGGGGGGGGGGGGGGGGGGGGGGGGGGGGGGGGGGGGGGGGGGGGGGGGGGGGGGGGGGGGGGGGGGGGGGGGGGGGGGGGGGGGGGGGGGGGGGGGGGGGGGGGGGGGGGGGGGGGGGGGGGGGGGGGGGGGGGGGGGGGGGGGGGGGGGGGGGGGGGGGGGGGGGGGGGGGGGGGGGGGGGGGGGGGGGGGGGGGGGGGGGGGGGGGGGGGGGGGGGGGGGGGGGGGGGGGGGGGGGGGGGGGGGGGGGGGGGGGGGGGGGGGGGGGGGGGGGGGGGGGGGGGGGGGGGGGGGGGGGGGGGGGGGGGGGGGGGGGGGGGGGGGGGGGGGGGGGGGGGGGGGGGGGGGGGGGGGGGGGGGGGGGGGGGGGGGGGGGGGGGGTGGGGGGGGGGGGGGGGGGGGGGGGGGGGGGGGGGGGGGGGGGGGGGGGGGGGGGGGGGGGGGGGGGGGGGGGGGGGGGGGGGGGGGGGGGGGGGGGGGGGGGGGGGGGGGGGGGGGGGGGGGGGGGGGGGGGGGGGGGGGGGGGGGGGGGGGGGGGGGGGGGGGGGGGGGGGGGGGGGGGGGGGGGGGGGGGGGGGGGGGGGGGGGGGGTGGGGGGGGGGGGGGGGGGGGGGGGGGGGGGGGGGGGGGGGGGGGGGGGGGGGGGGGGGGGGGGGGGGGGGGGGGGGGGGGGGGTGGGGGGGGGGGGGGGGGGGGGGGGGGGGGGGGGGGGGGGGGGGGGGGGGGGGGGGGGGGGGGGGGGGGGGGGGGGGGGGGGGGGGGGGGGGGGGGGGGGGGGGGGGGGGGGGGGGGGGGGGGGGGGGGGGGGGGGGGGGGGGGGGGGGGGGGGGGGGGGGGGGGGGGGGGGGGGGGGGGGGGGGGGGGGGGGGGGGGGGGGGGGGGGGGGGGGGGGGGGGGGGGGGGGGGGGGGGGGGGGGGGGGGGGGGGGGGGGGGGGGGGGGGGGGGGGGGGGGGGGGGGGGGGGGGGGGGGGGGGGGGGGGGGGGGGGGGGGGGGGGGGGGGGGGGGGGGGGGGGGGGGGGGGGGGGGGGGGGGGGGGGGGGGGGGGGGGGGGGGGGGGGGGGGGGGGGGGGGGGGGGGGGGGGGGGGGGGGGGGGGGGGGGGGGGGGGGGGGGGGGGGGGGGGGGGGGGGGGGGGGGGGGGGGGGGGGGGGGGGGGGGGGGGGGGGGGGGGGGGGGGGGGGGGGGGGGGGGGGGGGGGGGGGGGGGGGGGGGGGGGGGGGGGGGGGGGGGGGGGGGGGGGGGGGGGGGGGGGGGGGGGGGGGGGGGGGGGGGGGGGGGGGGGGGGGGGGGGGGGGGGGGGGGGGGGGGGGGGGGGGGGGGGGGGGGGGGGGGGGGGGGGGGGGGGGGGGGGGGGGGGGGGGGGGGGGGGGGGGGGGGGGGGGGGGGGGGGGGGGGGGGGGGGGGGGGGGGGGGGGGGGGGGGGGGGGGGGGGGGGGGGGGGGGGGGGGGGGGGGGGGGGGGGGGGGGGGGGGGGGGGGGGGGGGGGGGGGGGGGGGGGGGGGGGGGGGGGGGGGGGGGGGGGGGGGGGGGGGGGGGGGGGGGGGGGGGGGGGGGGGGGGGGGGGGGGGGGGGGGGGGGGGGGGGGGGGGGGGGGGGGGGGGGGGGGGGGGGGGGGGGGGGGGGGGGGGGGGGGGGGGGGGGGGGGGGGGGGGGGGGGGGGGGGGGGGGGGGGGGGGGGGGGGGGGGGGGGGGGGGGGGGGGGGGGGGGGGGGGGGGGGGGGGGGGGGGGGGGGGGGGGGGGGGGGGGGGGGGGGGGGGGGGGGGGGGGGGGGGGGGGGGGGGGGGGGGGGGGGGGGGGGGGGGGGGGGGGGGGGGGGGGGGGGGGGGGGGGGGGGGGGGGGGGGGGGGGGGGGGGGGGGGGGGGGGGGGGGGGGGGGGGGGGGGGGGGGGGGGGGGGGGGGGGGGGGGGGGGGGGGGGGGGGGGGGGGGGGGGGGGGGGGGGGGGGGGGGGGGGGGGGGGGGGGGGGGGGGGGGGGGGGGGGGGGGGGGGGGGGGGGGGGGGGGGGGGGGGGGGGGGGGGGGGGGGGGGGGGGGGGGGGGGGGGGGGGGGGGGGGGGGGGGGGGTGGGGGGGGGGGGGGGGGGGGGGGGGGGGGGGGGGGGGGGGGGGGGGGGGGGGGGGGGGGGGGGGGGGGGGGGGGGGGGGGGGGGGGGGGGGGGGGGGGGGGGGGGGGGGGGGGGGGGGGGGGGGGGGGGGGGGGGGGGGGGGGGGGGGGGGGGGGGGGGGGGGGGGGGGGGGGGGGGGGGGGGGGGGGGGGGGGGGGGGGGGGGGGGGGGGGGGGGGGGGGGGGGGGGGGGGGGGGGGGGGGGGGGGGGGGGGGGGGGGGGGGGGGGGGGGGGGGGGGGGGGGGGGGGGGGGGGGGGGGGGGGGGGGGGGGGGGGGGGGGGGGGGGGGGGGGGGGGGGGGGGGGGGGGGGGGGGGGGGGGGGGGGGGGGGGGGGGGGGGGGGGGGGGGGGGGGGGGGGGGGGGGGGGGGGGGGGGGGTGGGGGGGGGGGGGGGGGGGGGGGGGGGGGGGGGGGGGGGGGGGGGGGGGGGGGGGGGGGGGGGGGGGGGGGGGGGGGGGGGGGGGGGGGGGGGGGGGGGGGGGGGGGGGGGGGGGGGGGGGGGGGGGGGGGGGGGGGGGGGGGGGGGGGGGGGGGGGGGGGGGGGGGGGGGGGGGGGGGGGGGGGGGGGGGGGGGGGGGGGGGGGGGGGGGGGGGGGGGGGGGGGGGGGGGGGGGGGGGGGGGGGGGGGGGGGGGGGGGGGGGGGGGGGGGGGGGGGGGGGGGGGGGGGGGGGGGGGGGGGGGGGGGGGGGGGGGGGGGGGGGGGGGGGGGGGGGGGGGGGGGTGGGGGGGGGGGGGGGGGGGGGGGGGGGGGGGGGGGGGGGGGGGGGGGGGGGGGGGGGGGGGGGGGGGGGGGGGGGGGGGGGGGGGGGGGGGGGGGGGGGGGGGGGGGGGGGGGGGGGGGGGGGGGGGGGGGGGGGGGGGGGGGGGGGGGGGGGGGGGGGGGGGGGGGGGGGGGGGGGGGGGGGGGGGGGGGGGGGGGGGGGGGGGGGGGGGGGGGGGGGGGTGGGGGGGGGGGGGGGGGGGGGGGGGGGGGGGGGGGGGGGGGGGGGGGGGGGGGGGGGGGGGGGGGGGGGGGGGGGGGGGGGGGGGGGGGGGGGGGGGGGGGGGGGGGGGGGGGGGGGGGGGGGGGGGGGGGGGGGGGGGGGGGGGGGGGGGGGGGGGGGGGGGGGGGGGGGGGGGGGGGGGGGGGGGGGGGGGGGGGGGGGGGGGGGGGGGGGGGGGGGGGGGGGGGGGGGGGGGGGGGGGGGGGGGGGGGGGGGGGGGGGGGGGGGGGGGGGGGGGGGGGGGGGGGGGGGGGGGGGGGGGGGGGGGGGTGGGGGGGGGGGGGGGGGGGGGGGGGGGGGGGGGGGGGGGGGGGGGGGGGGGGGGGGGGGGGGGGGGGGGGGGGGGGGGGGGGGGGGGGGGGGGGGGGGGGGGGGGGGGGGGGGGGGGGGGGGGGGGGGGGGGGGGGGGGGGGGGGGGGGGGGGGGGGGGGGGGGGGGGGGGGGGGTGGGGGGGGGGGGGGGGGGGGGGGGGGGGGGGGGGGGGGGGGGGGGGGGGGGGGGGGGGGGGGGGGGGGGGGGGGGGGGGGGGGGGGGGGGGGGGGGGGGGGGGGGGGGGGGGGGGGGGGGGGGGGGGGGGGGGGGGGGGGGGGGGGGGGGGGGGGGGGGGGGGGGGGGGGGGGGGGGGGGGGGGGGGGGGGGGGGGGGGGGGGGGGGGGGGGGGGGGGGGGGGGGGGGGGGGGGGGGGGGGGGGGGGGGGGGGGGGGGGGGGGGGGGGGGGGGGGGGGGGGGGGGGGGGGGGGGGGGGGGGGGGGGGGGGGGGGGGGGGGGGGGGGGGGGGGGGGGGGGGGGGGGGGGGGGGGGGGGGGGGGGGGGGGGGGGGGGGGGGGGGGGGGGGGGGGGGGGGGGGGGGGGGGGGGGGGGGGGGGGGGGGGGGGGGGGGGGGGGGGGGGGGGGGGGGGGGGGGGGGGGGGGGGGGGGGGGGGGGGGGGGGGGGGGGGGGGGGGGGGGGGGGGGGGGGGGGGGGGGGGGGGGGGGGGGGGGGGGGGGGGGGGGGGGGGGGGGGGGGGGGGGGGGGGGGGGGGGGGGGGGGGGGGGGGGGGGGGGGGGGGGGGGGGGGGGGGGGGGGGGGGGGGGGGGGGGGGGGGGGGGGGGGGGGGGGGGGGGGGGGGGGGGGGGGGGGGGGGGGGGGGGGGGGGGGGGGGGGGGGGGGGGGGGGGGGGGGGGGGGGGGGGGGGGGGGGGGGGGGGGGGGGGGGGGGGGGGGGGGGGGGGGGGGGGGGGGGGGGGGGGGGGGGGGGGGGGGGGGGGGGGGGGGGGGGGGGGGGGGGGGGGGGGGGGGGGGGTGGGGGGGGGGGGGGGGGGGGGGGGGGGGGGGGGGGGGGGGGGGGGGGGGGGGGGGGGGGGGGGGGGGGGGGGGGGGGGGGGGGGGGGGGGGGGGGGGGGGGGGGGGGGGGGGGGGGGGGGGGGGGGGGGGGGGGGGGGGGGGGGGGGGGGGGGGGGGGGGGGGGGGGGGTGGGGGGGGGGGGGGGGGGGGGGGGGGGGGGGGGGGGGGGGGGGGGGGGGGGGGGGGGGGGGGGGGGGGGGGGGGGGGGGGGGGGGGGGGGGGGGGGGGGGGGGGGGGGGGGGGGGGGGGGGGGGGGGGGGGGGGGGGGGGGGGGGGGGGGGGGGGGGGGGGGGGGGGGGGGGGGGGGGGGGGGGGGGGGGGGGGGGGGGGTGGGGGGGGGGGGGGGGGGGGGGGGGGGGGGGGGGGGGGGGGGGGGGGGGGGGGGGGGGGGGGGGGGGGGGGGGGGGGGGGGGGGGGGGGGGGGGGGGGGGGGGGGGGGGGGGGGGGGGGGGGGGGGGGGGGGGGGGGGGGGGGGGGGGGGGGGGGGTGGGGGGGGGGGGGGGGGGGGGGGGGGGGGGGGGGGGGGGGGGGGGGGGGGGTGGGGGGGGGGGGGGGGGGGGGGGGGGGGGGGGGGGGGGGGGGGGGGGGGGGGGGGGGGGGGGGGGGGGGGGGGGGGGGGGGGGGGGGGGGGGGGGGGGGGGGGGGGGGGGGGGGGGGGGGGGGGGGGGGGGGGGGGGGGGGGGGGGGGGGGGGGGGGGGGGGGGGGGGGGGGGGGGGGGGGGGGGGGGGGGGGGGGGGGGGGGGGGGGGGGGGGGGGGGGGGGGGGGGGGGGGGGGGGGGGGGGGGGGGGGGGGGGGGGGGGGGGGGGGGGGGGGGGGGGGGGGGGGGGGGGGGGGGGGGGGGGGGGGGGGGGGGGGGGGGGGGGGGGGGGGGGGGGGGTGGGGGGGGGGGGGGGGGGGGGGGGGGGGGGGGGGGGGGGGGGGGGGGGGGGGGGGGGGGGGGGGGGGGGGGGGGGGGGGGGGGGTGGGGGGGGGGGGGGGGGGGGGGGGGGGGGGGGGGGGGGGGGGGGGGGGGGGGGGGGGGGGGGGGGGGGGGGGGGGGGGGGGGGGGGGGGGGGGTGGGGGGGGGGGGGGGGGGGGGGGGGGGGGGGGGGGGGGGGGGGGGGGGGGGGGGGGGGGGGGGGGGGGGGGGTGGGGGGGGGGGGGGGGGGGGGGGGGGGGGGGGGGGGGGGGGGGGGGGGGGGGGGGGGGGGGGGGGGGGGGGGGGGGGGGGGGGGGGGGGGGGGGGGGGGGGGGGGGGGGGGGGGGGGGGGGGGGGGGGGGGGGGGGGGGGGGGGGGGGGGGGGGGGGGGGGGGGGGGGGGGGGGGGGGGGGGGGGGGGGGGGGGGGGGGGGGGGGGGGGGGGGGGGGGGGGGGGGGGGGGGGGGGGGGGGGGGGGGGGGGGGGGGGGGGGGGGGGGGGGGGGGGGGGGGGGGGGGGGGGGGGGGGGGGGGGGGGGGGGGGGGGGGGGGGGGGTGGGGGGGGGGGGGGGGGGGGGGGGGGGGGGGGGGGGGGGGGGGGGGGGGGGGGGGGGGGGTGGGGGGGGGGGGGGGGGGGGGGGGGGGGGGGGGGGGGGGGGGGGGGGGGTGGGGGGGGGGGGGGGGGGGGGGGGGGGGGGGGGGGGGGGGGGGGGGGGGGGGGGGGGGGGGGGGGGGGGGGGGGGGGGGGGGGGGGGGGGGGGGGGGGGGGGGGGGGGGGGGGGGGGGGGGGGGGGGGGGGGGGGGGGGGGGGGGGGGGGGGGGGGGGGGGGGGGGGGGGGGGGGGGGGGGGGGGGGGGGGGGGGGGGGGGGGGGGGGGGGGGGGGGGGGGGGGGGGGGGGGGGGGGGGGGGGGGGGGGGGGGGGGGGGGGGGGGGGGGGGGTGGGGGGGGGGGGGGGGGGGGGGGGGGGGGGGGGGGGGGGGGGGGGGGGGGGGGGGGGGGTGGGGGGGGGGGGGGGGGGGGGGGGGGGGGGGGGGGGGGGGGGGGGGGGGGGGGGGGGGGGGGGGGTGGGGGGGGGGGGGGGGGGGGGGGGGGGGGGGGGGGGGGGGGGGGGGGGGGGGGGGGGGGGGGGGGGGGGGGGGGGGGGGGGGGGGGGGGGGGGGGGGGGGGGGGGGGGGGGGGGGGGGGGGGGGGGGGGGGGGGGGGGGGGGGGGGGGGGGGGGGGGGGGGGGGGGGGGGGGGGGGGGGGGGGGGGGGGGGGGGGGGGGGGGGGGGGGGGGGGGGGGGGGGGGGGGGGGGGGGGGGGGGGGGGGGGGGGGGGGGGGGGGGGGGGGGGGGGGGGGGGGGGGGGGGGGGGGGGGGGGGGGGGGGGGGGGTGGGGGGGGGGGGGGGGGGGGGGGGGGGGGGGGGGGGGGGGGGGGGGGGGGGGGGGGGGGGGGGGGGGGGGGGGGGGGGGGGGGGGGGGGGGGGGGGGGGGGGGGGGGGGGGGGGGGGGGGGGGGGGGGGGGGGGGGGGGGGGGGGGGGGGGGGGGGGGGGGGGGGGGGGGGGGGGGGGGGGGGGGGGGGGGGGGGGGGGGGGGGGGGGGGGGGGGGGGGGGGGGGGGGTGGGGGGGGGGGGGGGGGGGGGGGGGGGGGGGGGGGGGGGGGGGGGGGGGGGGGGGGGGGGGGGGGGGGGGGGGGGGGGGGGGGGGGGGGGGGGGGGGGGGGGGGGGGGGGGGGGGGGGGGGGGGGGGGGGGGGGGGGGGGGGGGGGGGGGGGGGGGGGGGGGGGGGGGGGGGGGGGGGGGGGGGGGGGGGGGGGGGGGGGGGGGGGGGGGGGGGGGGGGGGGGGGGGGGGGGGGGGGGGGGGGGGGTGGGGGGGGGGGGGGGGGGGGGGGGGGGGGGGGGGGGGGGGGGGGGGGGGGGGGGGGGGGGGGGGGTGGGGGGGGGGGGGGGGGGGGGGGGGGGGGGGGGGGGGGGGGGGGGGGGGGGGGGGTGGGGGGGGGGGGGGGGGGGGGGGGGGGGGGGGGGGGGGGGGGGGGGGGGGGGGGGGGGGGGGGGGGGGGGGGGGGGGGGGGGGGGGGGGGGGGGGGGGGGGGTGGGGGGGGGGGGGGGGGGGGGGGGGGGGGGGGGGGGGGGGGGGGGGGGGGGGGGGGGGGGGGGGGGGGGGGGGGGGGGGGGGGGGGGGGGGGGGGGGGGGGGGGGGGGGGGGGGGGGGGGGGGGGGGGGGGGGGGGGGGGGGGGGGGGGGGGGGGGGGGGGGGGGGGGGGGGGGGGGGGGGGGGGTGGGGGGGGGGGGGGGGGGGGGGGGGGGGGGGGGGGGGGGGGGGGGGGGGGGGGGGGGGGGGGGGGGGGGGGGGGGGGTGGGGGGGGGGGGGGGGGGGGGGGGGGGGGGGGGGGGGGGGGGGGGGGGGGGGGGGGGGGGGGGGGGGGGGGGGGGGGTGGGGGGGGGGGGGGGGGGGGGGGGGGGGGGGGGGGGGGGGGGGGGGGGGGGGGGGGGGGGGGGGGGGGGGGGGGGGGGGGGGGGGGGGGGGGGGGGGGGGGGGGGGGGGTGGGGGGGGGGGGGGGGGGGGGGGGGGGGGGGGGGGGGGGGGGGGGGGGGGGGGGGGGGGGGGGGGGGGGGGGGGGGGGGGGGGGGGGGGGGGGGGGGGGGGGGGGGGGGGGGGGGGGGGGGGGGGGGGGGGGGGGGGGGGGGGGGGGGGGGGGGGGGGGGGGGGGGGGGGGGGGGGGGGGGGGGGGGGGGGGGGGGGGGGGGGGGGGGGGGGGGGGGGGGGGGGGGGTGGGGGGGGGGGGGGGGGGGGGGGGGGGGGGGGGGGGGGGGGGGGGGGGGGGGGGGGGGGGGGGGGGGGGGGGGGGGGGGGGGGGGGGGGGGGTGGGGGGGGGGGGGGGGGGGGGGGGGGGGGGGGGGGGGGGGGGGGGGGGGGGGGGGGGGGGGGGGGGGGGGGGGGGGGGGGGGGGGGGGGGGGGGGGGGGGGGGGGGGGGGGGGGGGGGGGGGGGGGGGGGGGGGGGGGGGGGGGGGGGGGGGGGGGGGGGGGGGGGGGGCGGGGGGGGGGGGGGGGGGGGGGGGGGGGGGGGGGGGGGGGGGGGGGGGGGGGGGGGGGGGGGGGGGGGGGGGGGGGGGGGGGGGGGGGGGGGGGGGGGGGGGGGGGGGGGGGGGGGGGGGGGGGGGGGGGGGGGGGGGGGGTGGGGGGGGGGGGGGGGGGGGGGGGGGGGGGGGGGGGGGGGGGGGGGGGGGGGGGGGGGGGGGGGGGGGGGGGGGGGGGGGGGGGGGGGGGGGGGGGGGGGGGGGGTGGGGGGGGGGGGGGGGGGGGGGGGGGGGGGGGGGGGGGGGTGGGGGGGGGGGGGGGGGGGGGGGGGGGGGGGGGGGGGGGTGGGGGGGGGGGGGGGGGGGGGGGGGGGGGGGGGGGGGGGGGGGGGGGGGGGGGGGGGGGGGGGGGGGGGTGGGGGGGGGGGGGGGGGGGGGGGGGGGGGGGGGGGGGGGGGGGGGGGGGGGGGGGGGGGGGGGGGGGGGTGGGGGGGGGGGGGGGGGGGGGGGGGGGGGGGGGGGGGGTGGGGGGGGGGGGGGGGGGGGGGGGGGGGGGGGGGGGGGGGGGGGGGGGGGGGGGGGGGGGGGGGGGGGGGGGGGGGGGGGGGGGGGGGGGGGGGGGGGGGGGGTGGGGGGGGGGTGGGGGGGGGGGGGGGGGGGGGGGGGGGGGGGGGGGGGGGGGGGGGGGGGGGGGGGGGGGGGGGGGGGGGGGGGGGGGGGGGGGGGTGGGGGGGGGGGGGGGGGGGGGGGGGGGGGGGGGGGGGGGGGGGGGGGGGGGGGGGGGGGGGGGGGGTGGGGGGGGGGGGGGGGGGGGGGGGGGGGGGGGGGGGGGGGGGGGGGGGGGGGGGGGGGGGGGGGGGGGGGGGGGGGGGGGGGGGGGGGGGGGGGGGGGGGGGGGGGGGGGGGGGGGGGGGGGGGGGGGGGGGGGGGGGGGGGGGGGGGGGGGGTGGGGGGGGGGGGGGGGGGGGGGGGGGGGGGGGGGGGGGGGGGGGGGGGGGGGGGGTGGGGGGGGGGGGGGGGGGGGGGGGGGTGGGGGGGGGGGGGGGGGGGGGGGGGGGGGGGGGGGGGGGGGGGGGGGGGGGGGGGGGGGGGGGGGGGGGGGGGGGGGGGGGGGGGGGGGGGGGGGGGGGGGGGGGGGGGGGGGGGGGGGGGGGGGTGGGGGGGGGGGGGGGGGGGGGGGGGGGGGGGGGGGGGGGGGGGGGGGGGGGGGGGGGGGGGGGGGGGGGGGGGGGGTGGGGGGGGGGGGGGGGGGGGGGGGGGGGGGGGGGGGGGGGGGGGGGGGGGGGGGGGGGGGGGGGGTGGGGGGGGGGGGGGGGGGGGGGGGGGGGGTGGGGGGGGGGGGGGGGGGGGGGGGGGGGGGGGGGGGGGGGGTGGGGGGGGGGGGGGGGGGGGGGGGGGGGGGGGGGGGGGGGGGGGGGGGGGGGGGGGTGGGGGGGGGGGGGGGGGGGGGGGGGGGGGGGGGGGGGGGGGGGGGGGGGGGGGGGGGGGGGGGGGGGGTGGGGGGGGGGGGGGGGGGGGGGGGGGGGGGGGGGGGGGGGGGGGGGGGGGGGGGGGGGGGGGGGGGGGGGGGGGGGGGGGGGGGGTGGGGGGGGGGGGGGGGGGGGGGGGGGGGGGGGGGGGGGGGGGGGGGGGGGGGGGGGGGGGGGGGGGGGGGGGGGGGGGGGGGGGGGGGGGGGGGGGGGGGGTGGGGGGGGGGGGGGGGGGGGGGGGGGGGGGGGGGGGGGGGGGGGGGGGGGGTGGGGGGGGGGGGGGGGGGGGGGGGGGGGGTGGGGGGGGGGGGGGGGGGGGGGGGGGGGGGGGGTGGGGGGGGGGGGGGGGGGGGGGGGGGGGGGGGGGGGTGGGGGGGGGGGGGGGGGGGGGGGGGGGGGGGGGGGGGGGGGGGGGGGGGGGGGGGGGGGGGGGGGGGGGGGGGGGGGGGGGGGGGGGGGGGGGGGTGGGGGGGGGGGGGGGGGGGGGGGGGGGGGGGGGGGTGGGGGGGGGGGGGGGGGGGGGGGGGGGGGGGGGGGGGGTGGGGGGGGGGGGGGGGGGGGGGGGGGGGGGGGGGGGGGGGGGGGGGGGGGGGGGGGGGGGGGGGGGGGGGGGGGGGGGGGGGGGGGGGGGGGGGGGGGGGGGGGGGGTGGGGGGGGGGGGGGGGGGGGGGGGGGGGGGGGGGGGGGGGGTGGGGGGGGGGGGGGGGGGGGGGGGGGGGGGGGGGGGGGGGGGGGGGGGGGGGGGGGGGGGGGGGGGGGGGGGGGGGGGGGGGGGGTGGGGGGGGGGGGGGGGGGGGGGGGGGGGGGGGGGGGGGGGGGGGGGGGGGGGTGGGGGGGGGGGGGGGGGGGGGGGGGGGGGGGGGGGGGGGGGGGGGGGGGGGGGGGTGGGGGGGGGGGGGGGGGGGGGGGGGGGGGGGGGGGGGGGGGGGGGGGGGGGGGGGGGGGGGGGGTGGGGGGGGGGGGGGGGGGGGGGGGGGGGGGGGGGTGGGGGGGGGGGGGGGGGGGGGGGGGGGGGGGGGGGGGGGGGGGGGGGGGGGGGGGGGGGGGGGGGGGGTGGGGGGGGGGGGGGGGGGGGGGGGGGGGGGGGGGGGGGGGGGGTGGGGGGGGGGGGGGGGGGGGGGGGGGGGGGGGGGGGGGGGGGGGGGGGGGGGGTGGGGGGGGGGGGGGGGGGGGGGGGGGGGGGGGGGGGGGGGGGGGGGGGGGGGGGGGGGGGGGGGGGGGGGGGGGGGGGGGGGGGGGGGGGGGGGGGGGGGGGGGGGGGTGGGGGGGGGGGGGGGGGGGGGGGGGGGGGGGGGGGGGGGGGGGGGGGGGGGGGGGGGGGGGGGGGGGGGGGGGGGGGGGGGGTGGGGGGGGGGGGGGGGGGGGGGGGGGGGGGGGGGGGGGGGGGGGGGGGGGGGGGGGGGGGGGGGGGGGGGGGGGGGGGGGGGGGGGGGGGGGGGGGGGGGGGGGGGGGGGGGGGGGGGGGGGGGGGGGGGGGGGGGGGGGGGGGGGGGGGGGGGGGGGGGGGGGGGGGGGGGGGGGGGGGGGGGGGGGGGGGGGGGGGGGGGGGGGGGGGGGGGGGGGGGGGGGGGGGGGGGGGGGGGGGGGGGGGGGGGGGGGGGGGGGGGGGGGGGGGGGGGGGGGGGGGGGGGGGGGGGGGGGGGGGGGGGGGGGGGGGGGGGGTGGGGGGGGGGGGGGGGGGGGGGGGGGGGGGGGGGGGGGGGGGGGGGGGTGGGGGGGGGGGGGGGGGGGGGGGGGGGGGGGGGGGGGGGGGGGGGGGGGGGGGGGTGGGGGGGGGGGGGGGGGGGGGGGGGGGGGGGGGGGGGGGGGGGGGGGGGGGGGGGGGGGGGGGGGGGGGGGGGGTGGGGGGGGGGGGGGGGGGGGGGGTGGGGGGGGGGGGGGGGGGGGGGGGGGGGGGGGGGGGGGGGGGGGGGGGGGGGGGGGGGGGGGGGGGGGGGGGGGGGGGGGGGGGGGGGGGGGGGGGGGGGGGGGGGGGGGGGGGGGGGGGGGGGGGGGGGGGGGGGGGGGGGGGGGGGGGGGGGGGGGGGGGGGGGGGGGGGGGGGGGGGGGGGGGGGGGGGGGGGGTGGGGGGGGGGGGGGGGGGGGGGGGGGGGGGGGGGGTGGGGGGGGGGGGGGGGGGGGGGGGGGGGGGGGGGGGGGGGGGGGGGGGGGGGGGGGGGGGGGGGGGGGGGGGGGGGGGGGGGGGGGGGGGGGGGGGGGGGGGGGGGGGGGGGGGGGGGGGGGGGGGGGGGGGGGGGGGTGGGGGGGGGGGGGGGGGGGGGGGGGGGGGGTGGGGGGGGGGGGGGGGGGGGGGGGGGGGGGGGGGGGGGGGGGGGGGGGGGGGGGGGGGGGGGGGGGGGGGGGGGGGGGGGGGGGGGGGGGGGGGGGGGGGGGGGGGGGGGGGGGGGGGGGGGGGGGGGGGGGGGGGGGGGGGGGGGGGGGGGGGGGGGGGGGGGGGGGGGGGGGGGGGGGGGGGTGGGGGGGGGGGGGGGGGGGGGGGGGGGGGGGGGGGGGGGGGGGGGGGGGGGGGGGGGGGGGGGGGGGGGGGGGGGGGGGGGGGGGGGGGGGGGGGGGGGGGGGGGGGGGGGGGGGGGGGGGGGGGGGGGGGGGGGGGGGGGGGGGGGGGGGGGGGGGGGGGGGGGGGTGGGGGGGGGGGGGGGGGGGGGGGGGGGGGGGGGGGGGGGGGGGGGGGGGGGGGGTGGGGGGGGGGGGGGGGGGGGGGGGGGGGGGGGGGGGGGGGGGGGGGGGGGGGGGGGGTGGGGGGGGGGGGGGGGGGGGGGGGGGGGGGGGGGTGGGGGGGGGGGGGGGGGGGGGGGGGGGGGGGGGTGGGGGGGGGGGGGGGGGGGGGGGGGGGGGGGGGGGGGGGGGGGGGGGGGGGGGGGGGGGGGGGGGGGGGGGGGGGGTGGGGGGGGGGGGGGGGGGGGGGGGGGGGGGGGGGGGGGGGGGTGGGGGGGGGGGGGGGGGGGGGGGGGGGGGGGGGGGGGGGGGGGGGGGGGGGGGGGGGGGGGGGGGGGGGGGGGGGGGGGGGGGGGGGGGGGGGGGGGGGGGGGGGGGGGGGGTGGGGGGGGGGGGGGGGGGGGGGGGGGGGGGGGGGGGGGGGGGGGGGGGGGTGGGGGGGGGGGGGGGGGGGGGGGGGGGGGGGGGGGGGGGGGGGGGGGGGGGGGGGGGGGGGGGGGGGGGGGGGGGGGGGGGGGGGGGGGGGGGGGTGGGGGGGGGGGGGGGGGGGGGGGGTGGGGGGGGGGGGGGGGGGGGGGGGGGGGGGGGGGGGGGGGGGGGGGGGGGGGGGGGGGGGGGGGGGGGGGGGGGGGGGGGGGGGGGGGGGGGGTGGGGGGGGGGGGGGGGGGGGGGGGGGGGGGGGGGGGGGGGGGGGGGGGGGGGGGGGGGGGGGGGGGGGGGGGGGGGGGGGGGGGGGGGGGGGGGGGGGGGGGGGGGGGGGGGGGGGGGGGGGGGGGGGGGGGGGGGGGGGGGGGGGGTGGGGGGGGGGGGGGGGGGGGGGGGGGGGGGGGGGGGGGGGGGGGGGGGGGGGGGGGGGGGGGGTGGGGGGGGGGGGGGGGGGGGGGGGGGGGGGGGGGGGGGGGGGGGGGGGGGGGGTGGGGGGGGGGGGGGGGGGGGGGGGGGGGGGGGGGGGGGGGGGGGGGGGGGGGGGGGGGGGGGGGGGGGGGGGGGGGGGGGGGGGGGGGGGGGGGGGGGTGGGGGGGGGGGGGGGGGGGGGGGGGGGGGGGGGGGGGGGGGGGGGGGGGGGGGGGGGGGGGGGGGGGGTGGGGGGGGGGGGGGGGGGGGGGGGGGGGGGGGGGGGGGGGGGGGGGGGGGGGGGGGGGGGGTGGGGGGGGGGGGGGGGGGGGGGGGGGGGGGGGGGGGGGGGGGGGGTGGGGGGGGGGGGGGGGGGGGGGGGGGGGGGGGGGGGGGGGGGGGGGGGGGGGGGGGGGGGGGGGGGGGGGGGGGGGGGGGGGGGGGGGGGGGGGGGGGGGGGGGGGGGGGGGGGGGGGGGGGGGGGGGGGGGGGGGGGGGGGGGGGGGGGGGGGGGGTGGGGGGGGGGGGGGGGGGGGGGGGGGGGGTGGGGGGGGGGGGGGGGGGGGGGGGGGGGGGGGGGGGGGGGGGGGGGGGGGGGGGGGGGGGGGGGGGGGGGGGGGGGGGGGGGGGGGGGGGGGGGGGGTGGGGGGGGGGGGGGGGGGGGGGGGGGGGGGGGGGGGGGGGGGGGGTGGGGGGGGGGGGGGGGGGGGGGGGGGGGGGGGGGGGGGGGGGGGGGGGGGGGGGGGGGGGGGGGGGGGGGGGTGGGGGGGGGGGGGGGGGGGGGGGGGGGGGGGGGGGGGGGGGGGGGGGGGGGGGGGGGGGGGGGGGGGGGGGGGGGGGGGGGGGGGGGGGGGGGGGGGGGGGGGGGGGGGGGGGGGGGGGGGGGGGGGGGGGGGGGGGGGGGGGGGGGGGGGGGGGGGGGGGGGGGGGGGGGGGGGGGGGGGGGGGTGGGGGGGGGGGGGGGGGGGGGGGGGGGGGGGGGGGGGGGGGGGGGGGGGGGGGGGGGGGGGGGGGGGGGGGGGTGGGGGGGGGGGGGGGGGGGGGGGGGGGGGGGGGGTGGGGGGGGGGGGGGGGGGGGGGGTGGGGGGGGGGGGGGGGGGGGGGGGGGGGGGGGGGTGGGGGGGGGGGGGGGGGGGGGGGGGGGGGGGGTGGGGGGGGGGGGGGGGGGGGGGGGGGGGGGGGGGGGGGGGGGGGGGGGGGGGTGGGGGGGGGGGGGGGGGGGGGGGGGGGGGGGGGGGTGGGGGGGGGGGGGGGGGGGGGGGGGGGGGGGGGGGGGGGGGGGGGGGGGGGGGGGGGGGGGGGGGGGGGGGGGGGGGGGGGGGGGGGGGGGGGGGGGGGGGGGGGGGGGGGGGGGGGGGGGGGGGGGGGGGGGGGGGGGGGTGGGGGGGGGGGGGGGGGGGGGGGGGGGGGGGGGGGGGGGGGGGGGGGGGGGTGGGGGGGGGGGGGGGGGGGGGGGGGGGGGGGGGGGGGGGGGGGGGGGGGGGGGGGGGGGGGGGGGTGGGGGGGGGGGGGGGGGGGGGGGGGGGGGGGGGGGGGGGGGGGGGGGGGGGGGGGGGGGGGGGGGGGGGGGGGGGGGGGGGGGGGGGGGGGTGGGGGGGGGGGGGGGGGGGGGGGGGGGGGGGGGGGGGGGGGGGGGGGGGGGGGGGGGGTGGGGGGGGGGGGGGGGGGGGGGGGGGGGGGGGGGGGGGGGGGTGGGGGGGGGGGGGGGGGGGGGGGGTGGGGGGGGGGGGGGGGGGGGGGGGGGGGGGGGGGGGGGTGGGGGGGGGGGGGGGGGGGGGGGGGGGGGGGGGGGGGGGGGGGGGGGGTGGGGGGGGGGGGGGGGGGGGGGGGGGGTGGGGGGGGGGGGGGGGGGGGGGGGGGGGGGGGGGGGGGGGGGGGGGGGGGGGGGGGGGGGGGGGGGGGGGGGGGGGGGGTGGGGGGGGGGGGGGGGGGGGGGGGGGGGGGGGGGGGGGGGGGGGGGGGGGGGGGGGGGTGGGGGGGGGGGGGGGGGGGGGGGGGGGGGGGGGGGGGGGGGGGGGGGGGGTGGGGGGGGGGGGGGGGGGGGGGGGGGGGGGGGGGTGGGGGGGGGGGGGGGGGGGGGGGGGGGGGGGGGGGGGGGGGGGGGGGGGGGGGGGGGGGGGGGGGGTGGGGGGGGGGGGGGGGGGGGGGGGGTGGGGGGGGGGGGGGGGGGGGGGGGGGGGGGGGGGGGGGGGGGGGGGGGGGGGGGGGGGGGGGGGGGGGGGGGGGGGGGGGTGGGGGGGGGGGGGGGGGGGGGGGGGGGGGGGGGGGGGGGGGGGGGGGGGGGTGGGGT